>NC_046987.1:3874013-4149013 GCF_009769545.1 Cyclopterus lumpus
CACCTTTCATAGTGTCTGATACTTTGAATGCGGGCCACCTCAGCCTACCCCAGTCCAGCTGAATGGATGAAAACAAACTCTACAAATCTACTGGCCGGCTTTAAGGGGGCCCCACCTCTGGCACTGGTAGCCATCTTCACTTCGGGGGGCCCGGGAAGCCCGGCATTTCTGGCTGACGTCATGGTAGCAAAACCGTTATGATGAGATTAGTTTGAACTTGAGGACAAAGCCCTTGGGCTATACAGCGTTGCTTCCTCTCCCCTATCTTTTTGTGCTTATCCATTTCCAGAACCTATACATAGCCCTGTTTTTCCCTTTCTCTCTTTCTGTTACCTTCCTCCATCGTCCATCCTCCTCCCCCCCTCCATCCCAAATGTATCCATCCCCTTTTTTATTTTTCAAGACTTTGCCTTTCCTCCCTGGCTGGCCCACGGAGACTCATTTCCTGGCCTCATATGCATTTCAAAAGGTGCAGGAGGCTCCTTGTACCAGGCTGAAGAATTGAGCAGAGCAGCAGGGTGAATATTAAAACACCCTCTGTGGAGACCGGCTCTCGGGTCAGACAGTGGGAAGGTTGGACAATCAAGTGTCCCTGTGTCAACTCAACGCCTCCAGTGACCTGCAGCCACTGCTCCAACGTCTTGCTCTGTGCTTGTCACAGGGATAACAGAGCAACAAGGATTGTGCCCTGCGGGATGGATCATATTCATGTTAATTACTTTAAACGGTGATGTTCATTTGGAAGTATTTTTCTTAATTCTCGTCTCAATTCAACACTGATCACTGATGTGACCTCCGTAAGAGAAGATTGGCTTCTTCTTTGTCGTTATTCTTAATGCTTGTCATCTGTGCCACCTGGGCGGACTCTGGTGAAATCAGATGAAATCATGGTGGAGGTGAAGCTCAGGTGCGCCTCGCCAATGCCGACACTACGCAGCTGGAGGCCCGGGTCATATTGCCGGGGCCCCGCTGGAGGGAAGGGGGTCACGGGAGAGCCAAAGCCAGGACTGCAAGGTGCAGACTGTCGAAGCCTGCTGCCTGTACAATGAGAGGTTTTCAAAGGGAATTTGGCGCTCTAAAACACCAATGAAAGCTCCTCTTCGTAGCTATAATCGTTGCAATTCTTTTGTTGATGGGCTGTGCACCAATTTGATCTAATCCAATCGAAAATTCAATTGAAATGGTGTGTGCAGCGGTTTGAAAATGACTACTGTGTGTATAAAACAGCCTCCTCTTGTTGTTGCAGGATGAACTGGACCTGACGGACAAGAACAGGGAGGCCATGTTCGCGCTGCCCGATGAGAAGAAATGGCAGATCTACTGCAGCAAGAAGAAGGTGAGTGGGCCCCTGCCGTGATTCTCTAGCTGGCCCTCAGTTGACAGGCTGCCAGAGCCCACAGTTTAGAGCTGAACTGTCAGCACCGAATGCTCTTGAGGGGATCATTTTGATTCAATGCAGCTCTGCAGTCAGCCCCACTTTCCAGCTCCTCATTTTGGAAACATGTTTTCCATCCGGGCAATGTCGTACACGTAAACTCTTTACTGTTTACACAAATGCACCCCTCTAGCGCCTCCATCTCAAAATCTTGTTTTGGGAGCAGGGCGATGATGATGGGACCCCTCCTTTCTCTTTACGTGGCATGGAGGCTCAGCTCAGCTGATGTGATGGACTCAACCCGTGTGTGTGTGTGTGTGTGTGTGTGTGTGTGTGTGTGTGTGTGTACAAGTTTGTACTTTATATTCAGGCCAGTATTGAGTAAAGAGAAGAGCGGTGGAAGTGCGGTGTGTTTCGAGGGATGTCAAGGCGAGGATGGAAGCTGGAGCACCAGTTTACAGTGAAATGCAATACAGGTCAAAAATAATACACAATAATACGTTCTGCTAACCCACACAGTGTGCTGTTCCCTTTTGAATACATTGCATAGTTTTAGAAGGGGATTGAATGGTTGGCAGAACGTGCATTTGCACACGTGAAAGGCGCACGTTCAGTAATACTCCCAATATCAGTTATTCAATATCTTGCTGGAGCGGCCACAGACGTTCATGAGGACTCTTTGTGCGGCAGTTAGGAGCCAGTGGAAACCAACGTTTGGCACCAGCCGGGGCATGTTGGAACCAACACGGTTTGCAGTGCGCGCCTGAGCCGCGTTCAGAGGTTCCCGCCCCCATCTCTCCCAGTCAGAAATCATTTCCTCCGCGAGGTTAGGGTGAAAAAAAACCCAGCCGCGTGTCCCGGCCAGGAAACGGAGAGCACAACCCCGGTCTACCAGTGCACAGCGGAAGGCTGGAGGAAAAAGCAAACAAAACCCCTCATTCATGCACAGGGGCGGCGGCGTAATGGAGAACGAACTGGCGCGCGGCATCGGAAAATAACCTGTGTGTCTGTGAGTGAATACTGTCCTCAAGTGCACGCGCCCACGTGGACTTGAACATGCGTACGCGTCAGAGAAGACGCAGGTCGTTCAGACGACACACACACACACACACACGGAGACAGAGAAGTGCCCAGTGTTCCTGAGAATTACAGCATGACAGTGATTTTGAATGGAGAGCAGAGGACAGCATTACGCCCCTCAGCCGTTCCCAACACTGGTTCCCTTGTTTCCTCCAGTTGTTGTGGTTAGATAACATTTTGGAGGGGGCCACGGAGGCCATGACAAACGGAAACAAGCTAACTCTGTTCACCTGCAACACAAACACATTTACCGCAGACCATTCGACCATCAACCGAAGAGCTAATATAAAAACCATAAGGGTTACCCGCATAATCTTGGGAGTGGCGCGACCAGTTTAACTCAGTTTCTCAGTAGCTTTGTGGTAACAAGTCTCTTAGCGCTTCCTGAAGTCCCAAGAAAAGATATCTGGTTGTTTTGCTGGCTAGCTGTCGACTTTCTTCTCCAGCGAGTCGCTTTTATTAATGTAAAAGAATAATATATTGATTAATGCACCTTTTTAACATTGATGTTCAATATAGAACAAATGAGCTAAATGCTCCAACCTCAAACTTGAAATAGTTTTAGTTTGTTTATCAAGCACTAGCTGGTCCGGCTCAGTATCGAGCTAGCAGCGCTATCAGTCAACATGGATGTCAGGGAATTAGCGTAAACATGGTCTCTGTGGGCCACGACCAACCCGAACATCTTGTCCAGGCTTTCGGGCTTTACATAAGCCAACAGTATCTGCACCGCTGATTGCAGCCACCCAGTCAGCCAAAGCCGTGTGTGTGTGTGTGTGTGTGTGTAAGAGTGGACTTCATTCTTGGTAAGCGTGAGAAAGAGAACATGGCTTGTACACATATTTAGTGAATCAGGGATGGCAGAAATAATCTCTGTTTGAGTGTATTGCATCCCTGCCTTTGAGCGCGTGTGTGTGGGGGGGAGGGGGGGGGGGGGGGGGGGGGGGGGGGGGGGGGGGGGGGGGCTTGCATGTGTGTGTTTGTGTGAACTTGTTTTGTTGTTGTTGTGACTCGCATCCAGCAGCCCCCAGGTAGTGAACACAATGTAACATCTAATAGCTCCTGCTCATCGTTCAGAGCTGGGAGCCAAACAGGGTCTACTGACTCCCATTTGTACACTGTTCTCACTTCCTGCTCCTACAATATGGCCCTTTATCAAAACACTGACACACACACAGGAAAACGAACATCATGTACGGACCTACATTTCCCTGAAAAGAGTAATATCTGAATGTCCAGAAAGCATCCAGACCCGTGTTACCCTTCTCTCTGAGATGCCGTTATTCAACGCAACCACACATCGCCCCCTCCGAACGTGACAGCAGCTCATGTCTTCAATCATCCTCATCGCTGAGACTAACGTGACCCCCCCCCCCCCCCCCCCCCCCCCACCCAGGCAAATACTATTGCCCGAGCATGTGCTAAAACGTGTGTAATGTTAGCTACCTGTAAGAGGCGAGCGAGCGTTGCATAATCTTCCAGAATTCAATATCCTGTCCATTTCCTGCCTCTGGAGGTGAGACTTTATATCCCGGCTTCCGTAGATAAATATTCCACACAGAGAGATTGGCTCCTTGGAATGTCGGACAATCCCCCTGGATGTGTGGACGGGAACATGTTGTGGTGACAGCTGGAGCAGAGAGTAGGGGAAAATATGTTTATATGTTTATATATATATATATATATATATATATATATATATATATATATATATATATATATATATATATATATATATATATATATATATATATACACACACACACACTACCGTTCAGAAGTTTGGTGTCACCCAGACAATTTCGTGTTTTCCATGAAAACTTTTATGAGTTGCAAAATGAATAGAACGTATAGCCAAGACATTGACAAGGTTAGCAATAATGATTTTTATTTGAAATATTAATTTTGTTCTTCAAACTTTGCTTTCATCAAAGAATGCTCCATTTGCACCAGTTTTATAGCTTCTCTCACTAGCATAACTGTTTTCAGCTGTGCTAACATAATTGCACAATGGGTGTTCTAATCATCCATTAGTCTTCTAAGAACACAATGTACCATTAGAACACTGGAGTGTATATATATATATATATTAAAAATAAATACAAAAAGTCTACTCTCTGCTCCAGCTGTCAATTTTTAAAAATGTTAATAAATACTTACAACTTGCATCAATTTATATTAGAGTAAACACTTATTTTGAGAAAATGGCTATTTTACATTTATAGTGAAATTACTCAATTTTGAAGACACTCCTTATTTTTTCCTCTGACAGTACATGATTAAATATGCCTTAGAGGTTGCCAAGGAGTCTCTGTGTATTCCATATTTATATCTGATGATAATAAGAAAGGGCCCAGAGCAGTCATTATCCGCAACCGATCTGCAGCTCTGTGGCATCATAGCACCAACTACGCAATTTATTTCCCCAGACTTTCTTTTATTTCTTGCCATGTACTAAATGCGCTGACATTCTAAATGCAGTATTTTGCGGCCCCCTCCTTCTTTTTAATTTATGAAGTTGTCTTTGAATGTACAGTATTCCCATCAGTCTTGTGCAGCTTGCCGGTGCCCCCCACCCCAGCCATGGTCCCTCGGGGCCTCTCTGAGCACATGGAAACAGAGTGAGAGGCGCCCCGGCGTGCACTCTTAATTGTCAGAGAAACTGGAGACCTCTCCGAAACATGTTTGCATGTCACTGTGAGCCGGTGCACAGATCCCGGCCCGTTTGAGACCCAGAAGAATAGTTGGTCTACACTCGGCTGCCAAAGCCTCAAAGACTGGAAAACATACAAGTGAAAATGTGGCGCTGTCAGATCCTTTGTTGGGCAGCTTGCGGAGTGGTATTACTCCTCTTTACCTCCCTCTCACACTCTTGTCCAGAATTAGTTAAGTTGGGACGACTGTGGGTCAGTGGTTAGCGTGCCCGTCTTTCAATCAGGGGGTTGGCAGTTCAATCTCCGCCCTAGTCGATGTGTCCTTGAGCAAGACACTTAACCCTGCATTGCTCCCCGTAGCTGTGTCTACGGTGTATAATGTAACATGTAAAGTGTCTTTGAGTATCTTAAAAAGCGCAATATAAATTAAATGGATTATTAATATAAAATGTGCATAGGTTTCTTTACAACCCGGGAGCTCAATCCTCAGTCAGTCGGACCTTTCTAAGGAGGTTTGAAATCGTCAAGACTTCTTGCATTGACGGCAGGGGAGCCGGAATATCTGCTCTTTCAACAGGTGCCTCTGCGAACGCAACGGGCTGCCAAACGTGCGGGGGGAATATTCCTGAAGCTTTAGTCGAGTACTTGGCTGTTTGGGGGAAACAATATATCCCTCAACAGATGGTTGTAACAAAGAGGAACACCTTGCAGAAATAATACCCGATACACTGCCGGGGAATTCCTGTCCTCTTTTTCTTTTGCAACCTGGATGGATTGTAAATCATATTTAACGTCACCAGACGTGAGGAATGTACGGCGTAGTGCAAGTGTGTAATTGCTGTAATAGAATGGTGGGGTTGACCTTAAACTGTCGCAGCGGAGCACGCAACCGGAGTGTGGTTAGAGGGCCACGAGCAGAAGAGCGCTCAGTGAATGTTTATATATATATATATATATATATATATATATATATATATATATATATATATATATATATATATATATATATATATTACACACACACGTGTATATATATATAAAAGATATATGTGGAGTGCTCTCTCTCTAATGTCTATACCAACTTTCATTTCAAAGGCCTGCTGTTTGAAACGGGCTCCACTCGTTGGAGTCTGGCTTCTTTGCCATTGGTAATACCTGTCATCATCTGTGATTAACTCCCCGAGATGGCTTGATCAGGAACACAGCACACAAGGAAGGCCTTCACATCGCTTCACCCCCTTTTTTTCTTCTCTTTATCCAATTAAAGCGTGAATATTCAGGAAGTGTAAGGACTGATACGACCGGGCTCGTGTTGAAATTGTGCTTTTTAATTCCTCCCAAAACGAGAGGAAAATTGCAGCACTTTACTGGGGCTCGTGAAACTGCCAGAGTAAATGCTGCGCTGGACTCGACATGTTTTTGAGGGCGTGTCGGCGACTGTAATCGGGCTGAAGGGCCTGAGAGAGGCGGTTAAGTTGTTAATCTCAGCGTCAGGATCTGTCTGGCATGGCATCCTACATGCAGCAGTATAGTGGAAGCGAAGGCCGGCTTGAAAACACAGACTGAGTAGTACAGGGAGTTCTATTGTTGTTGTGTTTTTAGCTCTTTAGCTTGAGCTCAAATGCTGGCATTGGCCACAACGACATACTTCGACCCACAACTCGCTGTGTGGTGGAGCTGCTGTTTCTGCAGCTCATTTTGTTATGTCCAGAAGCTTAATACTGGTCATAATAAGAGGGTTGTACTCATGTCCAAGGACAATTAATGGTGTTTGTCTGACTTGATCAACACTCCATGCTATTTGCTTTTAGATGTGCTGGACCACCGTACAAGCATTACAATGACATTTTAGAAATGAAGGGATTTGGGTGGTATAGATTTTCTACATCAAGAAGGAACACAGAGGAGATTAATGAACTCTTGTGAATGAAGTTGTTGCACTTGTTATGTAAGCAGTCAGAGAGCTTACTTTGCCCCTGATGGCTGCGACACAGTTTGGTGGAGCATCACTACGGTGCCTTTTTTATAATGTGCTTATCATTCTGCCATGAGATGTATTATTTTGCATGTTATGGTCTGATTTAGAGTAATTGAGTCGATGGATCCAGCTCACTGTCTGCTCCTACAGCTTGATGCAGCAGGTTTTAGTAGCTTTGTGGAGGAAGGGGATCTGAACCTCGCTAATGTCAGGAGTGTCTGTGATATAGCAGTGCACTAAAGTATTTGGGGCCCTGAGGTCAGTCGTGACCAGGCAGCAACCTCCGGTTCTGAGAAGTGAAGCCAATGCAGAAGAGCCTTAAGCTTGGATTCTCTCTGATTGAGGGCACCTCCTCTGGTTACAAAGAGAAGGCCAGTTGTATAGAAGTCTATGAAAAAAACTTCTCACAGTAAACATTATAAAAGTGAGTTTATGGTCTCAATCTCTAGCTTCAAGTCTTCTTCAATACAGCATGATGTTCATTTAGTAAATTATAATCCATTCAGAGAAAATGGACCATAAAGCTGGGGATGCTTTAGGGGACGGGGGAAGGTAATTGACAGGTCACTAGCACCGAGTTGTCCGGGTCTGGGAGTAATCAGTGGTTTTAATTACAACTTTAACCTTTTCACAGTGTGTTTCAACTTTGTGAAAGTTTATTGTACATTTTTGTTCTGTTGCACTTAGCTTCACAAAAACGAAGATGGCGACGGGCAAAATGACCAAATTGAACGCTTCAGAACCAAAGTCCACAGACCAATGATTGACGTCACGGTGACTACGTCTACTTAGTTTATACAGTCTATGGCCGTGGCCCTGCCTTTAGACATGAATGCGGAATTCTGTGACTTTCCAACTCTAGCTGATGTGCACACAGTAACAAAAACAACAACCATGCTGCACCAGAGCTCTAAGCCCAGGCTAAACAAGACCAGATGTGAGCAAGGAACATGGTCTCTTTATTCCCCCATGCTTTGGGTGCTCGTGGCATCATGCTTCCTCGGATTGGCCGGGACAAATTGATCTCAGACACAGCTATTTAAGAACTATGGTGGAGTGAACTTTGTTCCTCAAGGCTGTTCTTATTTCTTTGTCTCTCGCTATCTTTTTCATTCTCCTTGTTGTAAAAGCTAAGACAAAGTGAACACTCCGAGATGTTGTGGCCTGGTTATTGTGGACTTGACTGCCTGGTCCATTTAGTCCTCATTTGGATGCGGATGTGTGCAGCGAAGGTAGAGAGTGGAAGGATGAGACTAGGGGAGTGAGTGTGGTCTAGAAACCAGACCAGCAGTCAAAGCACTACGAGCTGCCCTGCTTTGCTCATCACAGATGATCTAGTACTGATCTCACTACCCTTGATGTCTACCTCACCTGGACTGAGGTTGAGAGTATAATGATTTTAAAGAGCATGAGTGCAAAAGTGACACATTTTCTGAAAGGAAGAAGGCTTAATTGTCTGCAGAGCGCCGGTGTTTTTTCTGTAAATGCTGGAGGGGAAACGCTTGGGGATGGTGCCTCTTCTGGAAAAGGGTAACCTTTTCAAGAGCATAAACGTATATTCATGGTAAATTCCATGTAAAATCAATCTATTTTAGTCTTGTAGGGCCGCCCCCTCTTGGTCTTTTGGTTGCTTTGTTAGTTAAGTAGTTGCTGGATACTTAACTTTAAAGCTTATCTCTGGCATCACAAGACTAACAGTGTTTTTGTTTTTTTTGTGGAGAAACTCACATTTTTGGATTAAACCAACACATCTACAGTGTTGGGCGTCTAAGAATTCCTTTGGTCAAGGACAGGCCTAATAACTTGTCCAGGAAACGTCAAGGCATCTCCATAATTTCTCAAACTCTCACTTGGCCCAATTATATCTTTTGTACGACCAACTGGCTGAAAAAGAAACCAAACCAAAGCTCAAATGGCATCTCGACACCCCAATTTTTCACAACTGTCTATTAATTACAGATGGGGTCCCATTTCCTATATCATCATGGGCAAGCAAAAAGACACACAAACTATCAGATATCTTTAATGAGAATGGTTTGAGGGCTTTTGATGACATACCTATGACATACCTGGCTCATCCTTTTTTCTATACCTACAACTAAGATCATCACTTAAAGCATATGGGGTACCATGGAATGATTCTTTGGGATCACTTGCACTCTGTTTTGAATACACAAGGCCAAACCAAGGGATTAGTATCAAAACTGCACTCATTTTTTCTGTATCTTCTTACACACCCTTACATATTGAACAGGTCTGGGCCAAAGACCTCAAACACATGGCGGAGAATATTGTGCTGGACAGGCGAAGAAGAAAAAAATGCTAGCAATGCGCTGGAGTCCCCCACATACTCTCACGAAACCCCAGTGGTTAGCTAGCTATCTTGATGTTGTGAACATGGAACTTTCAATAGCTAGAATACATGGCGCTAAAGAAAAACTATCTTATCCTGGTCCTCGGCTTTATGCAAAATCTAACAATCTATGTAATTGTATCATAATATAATACATTCCCTGGTATAATATCTGGAGATATATGAGGGGGGATGGACGTCGCCAATAGTGGGAGGGGGGTATGTATGTATGTGCTTATAATATATATATATATATATATATATATATATATATATATATATATATATGTATGTCGGTATTTGCATGTTTACCCTTATTTATATTTATATATTTTATTTTGTATTTTTTTTATTTTTGTATCTTTTTTTTTTCATATGCATATCTAGAAAATAAAAGAAATGTTATCACAAATAAAAGGCATCTCCATAATCATTGAGACTCCTGATCCGAGGTAGATCTCTGAAAAGCCACCCGCATTGCTCAAGAAGTGCTTTATTAATCCCTCCTTCAATGTATACACTCTGCTGTTGGTCTTCATTGCAAACATTCACACACATGCACACACAGGACTAAGGGTGGGACTCTAGCGCGGGTCGTGAACAAGCAGTTAGGGGTTTTCAAAGCCTTGCTTAAGGGCACCTTGGCACTGCGGTAGGCCGGATCACCTTGCTACAGATCTAGCTTGCTACATAGTTCCGTTGATGAAACGCTACAAATATAACAAGAAACCACGAACACAGGCTGAATAAATGAACTGAAAATCGTGCGGACTGAATATAAATAGGCGTTTGTGTACATATACATTTCAATAGGGAAGGTAGAGCTTTAGTAGCACTTAAATGTCTCTTACTGATAGCACTTTGTAGTTTAACGTTATTGAAGAAATTGTACTTGCTTGATTCTTGTTGTTCTGAGTTTGGACTCATGGTTTAATGCACTTATTGTAAGTCGCTTTGCATAAAAGCGTCAGCTAAATGACATGTAATGGTTTTCAATATGCAAGTGATGCTAAAGCGACTCCATCTGTCTTTGTGCCCACCTACAGGAGCAAGAGGACCCCAACAAGCTGGCCACCAGCTGGCCCGACTACTACATCGACCGCATCAACTCCATGGCTGCTGTAAGTCAAACACATTGCCTGAATGTTAAAATACCCACATGAATAAGATGGAGCTTCCACACCTCGCTCTCACTAATGACATTGTCACTCACTGACTGACCATGTGACCACTACTCCTAAGAGGTCACTGTTCACTCAGTCATTGGCTCTCTTGGCTCACCCTTTATCGGCTCCCTGGCGACCGCTTGTTCTGTTCACATGACTACATTCCTCATGCCGTGACCCCCCCGACCCCCCTGGCATTGACACATACTGTGATGACATACAGGCTGTTTAGACACTCAGCACTTCAGTCAGTGGGAGCGACTGTCAAACACACGGAGCAAAGCCAGGGTGATGGTGGTTATTATTTTCTAGCCAGTATGGCTGCCAATAAAAACAACGTGATACCATCACAAAACTGCCGTTTTGTCGTGCGAGTAGTATTATTATGTCGTGCGAGTAGTATTATTTCACTGTACTTTTGGGCCGGTGACCCTGAGTCCGTATGTGGACGACAAGTCGGCTCCCAAATGTTTGGAAAGCATTAAACATGGCATTTTAAGGAGGGTTCTTTAAAGGTACGGTTGGGGTGTATGAGGTACTTATCCAAAGTCGAAGTATTACACACAGCAGATGGAGTTTGGAGAAACAGACATGAGTACCACCATGAGAGCAAAGTGACGTCCTGCTGTGGACGAGCAGCAGCAAAACATACTTCATACACCTAAAAGAAAATCTATATCGGTGTGAGTGCAAGCCATATTAAGAATATTTGTTGCCGTTTTCCGATGTGGAAACCAAAGCCACCAAACTCCATTGGCGGGGAAAAAACAAATGTTACCCTCACAGAACATGGGGGTTGCTGGTCTAATGTTGCCTTGATCAGTTAGTTTGTTGTGTAATTGTGTGACTTTTTATAATTTGGAGTCTGGTGGCTTTGAAGAGAGCATAGTAACAGCTTCAGTAGCCCGTCGCAGACATCAACTCTTTAATCGGCAAAGCACCTAAAACTACCAAAACATCCAAACTATCCCTTTAAGAATGACATGGATTTGAGAGACTAGCAAGTCATTTAAGGAGCCTCTCATGCCAGTTATGGACTTTTTAATATTCCAATAGGTTTCTTCTTCCTCATCTACCCAAGCAGACCAACACTTAATCCATTTACAAGTTGCTCTAGGCCATGGATCAGATAAACAGTTGGAACCATACACAGACCACCATAAACACACCGGAGGGCCAAAAAGTAATGGCATTTAATATCTGTTTATTGCCGTGTTGTTTGTTTTTCTGGCAAACACGATGTACGCTATAGCAACGACCCACGTTGGAGGCCGCTGTTTTTACAGCTGTTATTGTTTACTGGCTCCTCTCGAGAAGGAGCAACTTTTGAATGGTACCTGAGCTTTGAGTCAAAGTCTGGAGAAACCATTTCACCGTCGTACTAGAGGCCCAGACAGCGCAAGCACACACACACACACACGCACACACACACACACACACAGTATTTTAAGTGGAGTCGAGAGAAAGTGCTGATTTGTGAGTTGCCAAGAATTTAAAATCCACCAGCGCTGCAGCGGTGCCTCTGTGCTATTAGGTGTCAGACACGCTGTCAGAGTTATGTTCCAGCCCGTCTTTTTCTTTTTGACTACATCTACTACAAAACAAGTCTGCAAGGCGTGTGGAAGGAGTCTCCAGCATATAAAGTCCTGACATTTTCATACTTGATGAGACGCTCTCACGTTCCCTTTGGTCCAGGCATGTTGTTGATTCCAGTCAGTGTGAGTAATTGCGCTAATATCAAGGAAAGAGATAAACCTAACATTGTTAATGTATTTACATTGGAAGCAAAATAAATCATATTTCATTAATGGCCGAATAGTTTTTTTTGCTCTCATAAAGAAGATTGTGACTCTTTAATAGTCAATAACGTGTTTTGCACAAGAGGTCTCTTGTTTAAACACAACTTCAACACAGTCTCCCTCCCACAATAAGTCCTTTAACCTTTCCCACACTCCCACTATCAATCTTCCATTTCTCTCCACCAAACGGCGTCTTGACTAGAGAGCGTTTTTAACATTTGGAGGTGCTCTGCCCGTCCGTGACTTCACGCCTTGGCTCCGAGGCGAGCTCGCCAGGGGCAGGCAGCCCTTCCACAGTAGCCGAGTTACTGGATGAGCTCATTTTTGCCCCCAAAGAGATGGCTGCACAACCGGCGTCTTGACACTCATTCATAAAAACCACGTCAGAGCCCCGAGGCTGTTCGCCAGCCGCGGAGCGATAAACTCAAACGTCCTTGTGACACTTTGTTGTATGCCTCGTCGTGTCCAAGCGTTGGCGCCTGGATCATAAACAGAGAAGGAGATCCAACACAGAGGCAAGGGGAAGAGCCTCTTGTATGCCTGTGATGTGAAGAAACACACAGAAACACACTCTGATGTTGTTTGTGTTGCAGCTACTCCACCACAAAAGAAGAACTCAAATCGGCCTCACAAAATGCTTTCAAGAGTCAGTTAGGGTTGTTGCTGTAGACGGATTTTGTTTGATTTCATTTCAGCCGTTCCTTTTAGTGAATGGTGCACCTTTTTGTTTCACAGCATTTCAACCTCAGCCATAGACTCCGTAGAAGAAATGGACGCAGTCATGACGTCACCCGTTGGTCTGTGGACTGCTGTTTTGAAGCTTTGAACCATTTTGGTTCTTTGGAACCAGAAGCGACATGGGAGGGTGGCGCCAAGTAAAACTGAACACTGAACAAGTAAAATCTTACAATGAACTCAAATGAAGTGAAACCCCTGTGAAAGGGTTTAAGTTGAGTCGAAAACATGGACAACGCCGTGGTAAGGACCTGTAAATCACAAGGTAGCCCCGCCCGAGAGCCTACCCTGCTTTATGGTCTATGTGACTCTAAATGGACCATCATTGACTATCAGAAGACTTTAAACTAGAGATTGAGACCATAAACTCATGTTTACAATGTTTACTGAGGGAATAAATCAATTAGTCATTTTATATAGACTTCTATACAACAAGAGGAGTTGCCCCCTGGTGGTCAGGAGAGAGAATGCAGCTTTAACACATGAAGCATAGACTTCTATACAACCAGAGGAGCCGCCCCCTGCTGGTCAGGAGAGAGAATGCAGGTTTTAACACATGACCCATAGACTTCTATACAACCAGAGGAGCCGCCCCCTGCTGGTCAGGAGAGAGAATGCAGGTTTTAACACATGACCCATAGACTTCTATACAACCAGAGGAGTCGCCCCCTGGTGGTCAGTGGAGAGAATGCAGCTTCAACACATGAAGTATATACTTCTATACAACCAGAGGAGTGACCCCCTGATGGACAGCAGATAGAATGCAGGTTTAAGACACTTCAGCATTGACTTCACATTTCAGACCCGGAGGTTGCAGCTTGACTCATACTTAACGCAACTTTAGTGAGTTTTTTTTAATGTTTAAAATTACCCAGCACCTCATTTTTATCAGTAGTAAAACTACAGCAAAGTAACACACTTCTGTTTTAGGCAGCTATTTGACGTTTACACATTGCATTGCTCAGCTGCGACTTTTAAAAGACATGATTGCGAACAAACCGACTGGCCCTCGGTTGAACTCTGACTGTAACTGTTTAAACGACGCGCCACTTTCCGATCACATCATTCCACTCAATTTCAGCTGTTGGTTTCTTGCCAATCGGATAATAGCTGGGTTTCAACTTGCATGTTGTCCGCATAATTGGTTTTAATGTCTCAAGCATTTGCATAACCATTCAAGTTAAAATTATGTTGTTTGCATTCATTCATATTGAACAATTACTTTTTTTTTTACTTGGTGCACGATTAACTCAAATGGTCCTAATTAAGGTCTTGATGAGTTGCACTCATCACTCACTCAGTTAACAAGGCACTGACAACTAGCTTGAATGGCTCTTGGGGGTCACTTCCCATAATAAGGATTTGGGGAAGTACCCTCTGCTGGTTTACCAAATGGCCTTAATAGTATCCGTATGTGCATGTTGGCCACAGGTTCCAATGAGCTTACACATAGCAGATGTAGGAAGGAGCCGCTTGGCGAGACTCATTGACACGGTCATCTGGCTCGCAGCACAAACCAAATCCTCCACTTTCCCCAACACTTGTTGTGTCCAACTTCCCATCGCCTATGAACATATTCGTTCAGAGAAAACAGGAGCCAGAGCCTCTACTTCTTGGCACGGGAGTCCGTGAACCATCTGGACTTGAGGCTAAGTCGACACGATGGATGTTTGGACTGCACTGTTTCTAGATTAAACACTCCGGAGCTGTTGTTAGGTACTCAAACATGAGGGCCCGCCTCAGTTGGCTGTGTACAGGCTGTTGGTCTAAAGAGTATTTGCACCCAATTTTGACCGTTCTTTTAAAAGATTTAAGGGTTGGAAAAAAAGGGTCACATTCAAGCAAATATTTAGTTCCAGGCACGTTAGCGGGCAGTCACTGGGACTGGCTTACTCCACTGCTGAAACGCTGTTTGAACCTCAGCACTTGGCACCGAGTTGCCTTGGAAAAAGCCTGGAGAGGCTAAACAGAAGCCCTGTGGCCCTGACTAATGGGAGCACAGCAGCTCTTTGATGTTGCTGAGGGGAGCCTTTAAGTGATGCAGAAATGAATTAACACCACGACCGCTCTAAGTGTTTTTAGTTGTTTTTATGATTTGTTATATGCTGGATTTGTTGTCTACATGACTTATTTTGGCATGGTGTATAGCTTCATGCAGTGCTTCAAAAGGAAAATGTCATTGGTCAGGGGGGCTACTAATTAGGCGTTGACTACCTTTGATGCTGGTACTAATTGAAACAAACATGTTTCTTTGTAAAGGGGAGGACATATGTTCTATTGTTGTTTCATGGCTGCCAAACTAGGATTAACACTCTGATGTTGGCCCAATAGGAACACAGTCCAGTTGCCACGGAAAATGTTGCCGTAATTTTCTTTGCAAAACCACGGAGCTAGTGACCTAGTATATTGAGTGACCATTACAATACATTTTGTGGTATGATAAGCCAGTTACGCTACGTGGTAACGCTACGTGGTAACGCTACGTGGTAACGCTACGTCGTTACGCTACGTCGTTACGCTACGTCGTTACGCTACGTCGTTACGACGTGTCGTTGCGACGTGTTGTTGCGACGTGTCGCACTACGTCGTTACGCTACGCTATTTTATTATTTTATTTTTTTACCTTAACCAAGAAGACATGTTGCATATACCTCCCCAATAGTTGCACACTGTTGATCATATGGCATTGTGCATTTCTGCAAGCATGATTCAGATTTCAGAAACATTGACATTTAACGGTTTGCAGAAACATTACAGTGCAGTACAATTCAAAAACATATTCTGGCTGCTGGGTTATATAGAAACAATGGATGAAAGTGAAAAAGTACAGAACTGAATGCCAATGAATTTCTCCCTGTTTCTGCAGATGCAGACCCTGTTTGCCTTCGATGAGGAGGAAATGGAAATGAGAAACAAGGTGGTGGAAGATCTGAAGACCGCACTTCGGACTCAGCCGATGAGGTAAGTGAATCCCTCGCCTGTCCAACTAAAGCGTGGCCCTTTCCTCCGCCACGGAGCTCTGCATTGACCGATTCTCCCTCGTGTTCATGCATTACTGCCGTTGGTCGTGTTGAGGTAATGCTGCATATGGGAAATCTAGTTGCCAATATAACATGCTACAGAAAAGATTTACTCTCCAAGAAGGCCGTCTCTTGTCAGGCCAGAATTACAGTAAAAAAAAAAAAAAGGAGGGCCTTAATATTTTATCCAATATTTTCCTCCCCTGATATGGTCATCAGCCGCTGCTAGGCCTCAGTCATCAACCCAAAAAAGCATTCAAGGACATTGGAGAGCCCGCCTCTCCCCATCAGCAGCTCCTTTAAAGCTGCCCATCAGTCTGTGCCAGTTGTTTGATGCAGTGGTCCAAGGCGGGGGTGTTGAGTTTTGTCAAGGGGAGCTACGAAGTGACAGAACTAAGGTGCAGAGTGACAGAAAACCCAGCGCAGCCGAACAGTCTGGGTCATGTCTGGGTCACGTGTGTGCGTGTGTGCATGTGCGTGTGCGTAAGTGAGTGCACGGGTATCCAAATCCGCTATAAATAGGATAAAGGTTGTCCAGCAGGAAGCATGGCAGGAAGTGACTCTGCCAAATTAAAAGGTGTTCTTATTATCTAAAGTTTCACTGATTATCATTGTTGTTGTTACCTCTTCATCAATCTCCACCCTCATCCTCCTTTTTTCAAATCAATAGAATTACACTTCTTTTTGTTGGTTGCCTTCATGTAATAGTGGGGATACTATGCAACAAAGGATGACAAAGTACACCAAATGTTCTGAATAAATTAAGAATTTAGTTTAAACTAATTAAAAAATAAATCCAATCGGATCCAGAAACTCTTATGAGTTGTATGTAGCTGAGGGAGAAAAATGACCAATAAATCTGGTTTATCACCTGCTTCTCTCAGTGCTTCCAGATGAGGACTATATAACAATAAACACTGACTATCACAGACATTGGTGATCAGGAAAGAATATTCCAATGAGTGGGAATCATGTCATGTCTTTTATGCCATTGCATTAAAGCACAAGTAGGCACAAACAACATATCACAATACTCAATATTGAGACATAGTATTGTAGCACCGGTTTGACAGCGTGCCGGTGTTCTGCCGCTCCGTGGTGACTTCTCTCTTACTCATTATCTCCTTGTATTAGACTCAAGTGTGCTTAACGACTCCAGCGCCAGCGCTCAGCAATGCACCTGCACCCGCCGCCGCTCACAGAGCCAGTTACAGCTCATTAGCACGCCGATGTTTTTGAGGACCGCAGCGGTGATGTGGGGAGCAGGTGTGTCCTGCAGATTTATGGGTCGTTCAGGGAGAAAGCCTGGGCGGCTTTTTAATGTGCCGCTTTAGTGACAAATGGGCTTCCGCTTCAGCGGAAACATCCCCAAGACGTGTTGTTCTGTGTCCCTGTGTGAGTACCATCAGCCTGGGGGTGGCCGAGCCACAGCAGGTGTGCCAGCTGCAGCCCCAGTTTAAAAATATAGATTGAGTATTTCTATAAATGCCTGTTCTGATTTGTTAAATCTTAACAGTACTCATATTAAGTTCTTACGTATACATTTTGCATTCTAATAATCTGAGTGGGCTTTAGGCCACGAACATTTGGCAAAACTGCCTGTTTTACCCATTTATAGATTTATACATAACATCATAATATTCGAAGTGGGTACTTAGGCCGTGGACTGTATTTCAGTTTAAACATATTCATTTAGAGTATATATGCATAAGTATTGTAATATGTCGGCACACCAATAAACAACAGGTTCTTTTTGATAGAGTATTAACTTTCTATGGCGCGTGGAGTGTTCTGGTCTACAAACCGGTGTTCTCGCAGTTTAGCTGGTTCAAAAGCTTCACATTCACACTCTTTAGAATTTTCTGTATGTGGCCCACAGTCCAAAAAGAAAAGTTTGACCACCCATGCTGTTTGCCTTCATGGCAGCATTGTGTGAGACACGGAGCTGTCGGTCCTTAGGCAGCTTTGAGTCTTGCCGGCCTTTGGATGGTGGCCTGAAATGCCACCCTTCCCTCCTCCCCTCCCTCCCTCTCCTCAGAGAGGCTGCTGGGTCTGGTTGGGAACAAGGCGTCCTTGTGCCCTCAGCCCGCTCCGCAGGGCCACAGGCCCTCAACACATGGCGGGCCATGCAGTGGTGGCTGGCAGCGAGCACAGAAGCACTCACAGGCAGAGTATAAGCCACTCAGATGACCAGGGGACCAGGGGTCCTGGGCTCTGCGTTCATGTCCAGCATATGGAATGATATTAACAGCAGAAAATATATTTTAAAGGTCTGTATTTTCTCCATCTTGCCAAACACGGCTGGAGGCCCTTAAGGTTAACTATTTCAAACTGAAAAGCTTTTTGGTTTGTGGCCCCTTGAGGTATAGAGGGTGACCCTCACCGCATGTTACGGATGTGGAGTTTTATGGAGTTACCATTACCTTTTTTTCCCCTACTAATATTTCATTTTAAGAATCTTTGGAGGCTTGAAAAGCTAAAAGACACACACTGATCAGATCCACCTGCGATGGGATTCTGCGTTGCTTCATTATTCAGATCCGGTATCTACGACACGACAATCCACATGAAATAACATGAACTAATATTTAAAAATAGAATTCAGTTGCTAACAGTTAGCATCTGACTCGCTCTTTTAGTGCCACAGAAAACTCTGGCTCCAGTTGTGTCAACAACAATCCTCACCTTTTCCAAATAATTCTATCAAAGCTCAGAGCTCTGGTACTGATATAGTTGATACTGTGAGTTGAGATATTAGGATCGACATGGTCAAGAAATAAGCAGAAGGTCAGTCGAGAAAAGGCAGCAAAACTATTTTAGACACCTAAATAAATCAATAGCATTTTAAGTGTACGCTATATTTAGAACATTCCCATCAGGGTTTTCTTGCCATAAGACGGGCGTCTCCGACCAATCTGTGCTCTCCCTTCAAAGCCACCAGACGGGGAGGAAGACTCCGAACGCGACCTCACAATTCCTAAACCAATTTAATAACCCAAATATAAATGTGATTAATTTACAAGCAGCCGTAAAAAATAAACCAATTGACTGATTGGCTCCCACGTGTGGGTTTACCCCTTATCTCGTTTCCTCTGCCAGCAGTTGTTGCCTTTGTTTACCAGCTGTCTAATAGAGCTTGAGCCCTCACGCTGAAGCTCGGTGCTTCCTCCCCCAGTGGGCGTACGAGGGCCAGCATGCAAACACCGGGCTGCTGCAGCCCGAGCATGTCAACGAATCTCACCCGCGGTCTGGTGTCAGTTCCGCGTCCACACATTTCAGTATTTACTCTCGCTCGTGGCGTTCTGACGTCACGTTGAAGTCTCCTCATGTGTCCTCAATGAAGCTCTCCAGGAGGTCACCGAGGCCGCGGCGGCCCAGAATGCACTGCAGTCCCGGGCCCGTGTCGGCGGAGCATCGCGCAACGCTTCCCAGGACGTCGTCTCTGCACATCTCTTCCAACAAGAATATTGACTTGAGCCCCGTGTCAATAGCCCTTTGGACGCTTTGCTACCGCCACATGCAAATATTATCCTTCTAAACATCTCTCTCAAAGGGTTCCGCCAAACAGAGGCTGTACTCCATATCTGTTTTCACATATTACTAAGTCCATTAGTGGGGGAGCGGGGTATCGCACAACTGAAGAGTCTTGGAGGGAGCGATGTTTTTGCTTCTCTCGTAGACCATTTCTCAGTGTTTAAAGGGGGGGGGGGGGACATGAGTTGGGTAGATCCAGGCAGGTCTACAAGGAGACAGACTGAGTCTGCTGGGGAGGGTAGGGTGTTTTGGAATTGCAATAAATCAGATGGGAGAGAGGTAGAAAAGTGGTGTGAAAATAAGAGTCTTTCCGTTAGCTTAGAATGAGCCCTTCACATAGACATAAGGAGCACTCCTCAGTCTGACACACAGACACCTCTGAAGAACCTGGCACACACACCACCACGCTGCCCCCTTTTTATAGTCGAACAAGACATAGACGTGTGTGTGTGTGTGTGTGTGTGGCATTTTGATACGTCTGTCAGACTTTGAGGCAAGAATGAACTCTGGAACCGAATGTCTGCCACGCAGGGCTCGTCCACAGTTTACAGACTGAATGCTTTGCTTGTGCAGCTAAAACCTCAGAAAAAAAAGCCCACTTGGTTAGAATGACATTAAAAATGTTGAGCATCTGGATCAGCTTTTCAGCACTGTACCGCTCATTTAGATTATTATCTGCCTCTGGTTGAGGGGCTCTACTTTTTCAGATCAGTGGCACTAACATGACCCCTAAATGTTTTTTAAGTAGCTAACAATCATTTAATACTGTGTGTGTGTGTGTGTGTGTGTGTGTGTGTTCGTCCTATCGTATGCCGTTGTCGTCGCCGTCTCCTTGAGCGCGACCCCGGTGGCTTTTCAAGTATGCAGCAGAAAATAAAAAGGGAAACATGTCCTGAGCGCCACTCGGCTCAGCGGCTCCGAAGTCAGAGGGGATGGGAACCATTGATTCAAGTGCTCTATGGAGAGGAGACGGATAGAAGTAGGAGAGAGAAGAGCTTTCTAGGAGTACAGAGGATTAGTCACTGTTGAATTGTTTTAGTTTCTGTGTGAGATGATGTGCGTGCATCTATCCTGCTACTCCTTCCCAGATACAAGTACATGCATGGGGATGTGTCTCTCTGTCTCTCTGTGTGTGTGTGTTGGAAACTTGGACTGATTATGCGTATAGTATAATAATTGGAATATTTACTTTTTTCCCCATTTCACAGCAGTGGAGCTTGTGACATCAAAACAATGTATCCGTTACAATGAGTGGCAATAAATCGCAACTCTCAGCACCCCCCCCTCCCCTCCCCCCTCTTTTCCTCACTGTCCCTTTCACTCCGCGCTCCCAACACAAGCCCCCATTTGTTTGAAATGTATTTTAGGAGGTCCATCAGGAATCTGAGTGAGTGGGACGGCCCGCTGTGTGACATCCCTCCAAGTTGTTGTGCCATCTAATAGGTCAGCTTCTCACCCGGGGAGGTTAAAGCTGTCTGATTAGCTAATGAGGGTTTCTTTTCCAGTAGGAGACTGGATCGGGTTGTGGCGGTGTGACCTATAAATATGCTTTTCTTGTTTCTTGTGGCACGTAAAAGGGCCACTCACACCGATTTTAAAAGTCTGTGTCCTCGTCGCGTGAAAAGAGAGTGTGTGTGTGTCCGTGTGTGTGGCGCAGGATGAAGTTTGTCATGTCTTTGATGATGTCATCGAGGTTATCGCTGCGTTAGGAAAAGGTGTGAGGTTTGAGGGGGTGTCCTCTGCCAGGGAGGGGCTGACCGAAAAGGTTGCGTTATGCGGAATGTTGTTTTTGGACCCGGACCCATAGGAAGAACTAAAAGTTAGCATATTAACTTAGATTTTGACTTTTAGAAGAAAGAAAAAACACTAAATCTGGGGAGTTCCTCTTTAGCCAACTAGTTCATTGACAGAAGATGAATCAAACTAATTTGTTGCTACATTTTAGTCTTTATTTTTTTTCTTAAGGGTGCATATCGTACTCATACTTTTAGGTTCATAATTCTTTTCTGAGTTTGTAGTAAAACCTGTTTGCAAGATTTAATGTTCAATACACACCTCATTTTCCTCACGCTATCTGTCTGAATATACCTCCCCCCCCCCCCCCCCCAGATGTAAAGACTGCTTTTATCAGTTCTTCATAGGATGTTGTGATGGTCATTTTTTTTTTACAATTTATTTCGGTTGATTTATGGACAAAGTTATTAATCCAACAAGATCTGATCATCTTAACGGTCTAATGAGATATTTTTGTAGCCCCAAGCTAAATGATCATTTAATTAGAGTGGATTACTGTCATTCATTTCAGAAAATATTTTTTTGTTCAAAATATTTTGTGCATTTTATGGGTTTTATTCAGTAGCGAACGTGGAGAGATGACATACAATGATGGGAGCAAGATGAGGAACTGTCCCTTAGCCATGAGGTAAATATCTACCCTGAATATGGGCTCTCCCCCCTCCAGGTTCGTCACGCGCTTCATCGAGCTCGACGGCCTCACCTGCCTCCTCAACTTCCTGCGCAGCATGGACTACGAGACGTCCGAGAGCCGCGTTCACACCTCCGTCATCGGCTGCATCAAGGCCCTGATGAACAACTCGCAGGGCCGCGCGCACGTCCTCGCCCACCCGCAGAGCATCAACACCATCTCGCAGAGCCTGCGGACGGAGAACATCAAGACCAAAGTGGCGGTGCTGGAGATCCTCGGGGCGGTGTGCCTGGTGCCCGACGGGCACAAGAAGGTGCTGCAGGCCATGGCGCACTACCAGAAGTACGCCGCGGAGAGGACTCGCTTCCAGGTGAGGGGGAACCCAAGTGGTGCCTCGGGTCTCGCGGGAACAAGCACGCTCGCTTTAAGGAGCCTTTGCTGGCGGCACGGGCAGACGGAGATTATGGAGGAAAGGCAGACGCAGTATTTCAAAGTAATGCTGAACTAAATCAAGCTGTGGTCATGTTAATAAGCTGGAGACTCGTGCTTTAACACCCTCAGACGGTTGGCCTCAGGTTAAGTCAACTCTGTGGGCAAATTAAAGGCAGGTGAGGACATCCAGAGTTATGGAGGTCAGGCCATGTGTAGCGCCTTAGCGACTAGCAGGACTGAGTCAACAAGCCCCCCCCATCCCCCCCGAGGGCATGTGCTAAATCATGCCTCCTCGGGCGAGGCTAACACCACAGGAGCTGAGTGATTCCCAACCTATGAGGCCTTTTTTTAAACGTTGAGTTGTGATTAAGCGGCAGACGTATGTCGGGGGGTCAGAGGGAACGCAGGGGGAGAAGTGCAACCTGGTCCCCTCAACGGTGTGTTAGAACCATAAATCAAGATCTCGGTGACGTGTTTCTTTCATCTCGGGCCCCGTTGCCACGGTGTACGCGTTGAATCAAAAACACACACTTGCTGACTAACCGTCCCATCTGTGCCGACCATGCAGACGCTGCTCAATGAGCTGGACAAGAACACAGGCCGCTACAGAGACGAGGTCAACCTAAAGACGGCCATCATGTCCTTCATCAACGCCGTGCTCAACGCCGGAGCCGGAGAGGTCAGCACACCCCACACCTCTCAAGCATTAGGAGAACTGTATGCTGCATGTGAACTTAATGGGGACATGCTCTGCCCAATGGTTCATCTTTATTTATTACTTATATTACTGATTTGTTCTTCTGTATTTCTAGGACAACCTGGAGTTCCGCCTCCACCTAAGGTACGAGTTCCTGATGTTGGGCATCCAGCCGGTCATCGACAAGCTCCGGGAGCATGAGAACGCCACTCTGGATAGGTGAGACCCTGCCGAGCAGTCAGCTGTTCCTCTGTCCTTCCTTGTTGAGCGGGCTGAGGGTGCAGCAAATGCTCAGACTGTCATTTCTGCTCGTCCCAGGCATTTGGACTTCTTTGAGATGGTGCGGAACGAGGATGACTCTGAGCTGGCCAAAAGGTTTGATGCGGTGAGTGCCTTGAACACACCAATCGGTTTCCTCGTCTTTTCTACTCTGGTTGTGTGGCGAACGGAGCAGTGGTCACGCTTGATGGTCATGCCGTTTGTTTTGTTTGACAGACCCACGTAGATACAAAGAGTGCCGGTGCCATGTTCGAGCTGATCAAGAAGAAGCTGAGCCACACAGACGCCTACCCCAACCTCATCTCCATCCTCCAGCACTGCCTGCAGATGCCCTGTGAGTAGATGCAAGGACTTGTTCTGGGCCTTCTTTCATGAGGCTCAAATTCCAGGACGACTAAAAATCGGACTTTTTTTATTTGGGGTACTTGGAAAAACTCTAAAATTACAAACTCTTATTACGCAGACAAACGAGGCGGTGGCAGCCTGCAGCACTGGCAGCTCTTAGACCGGATCCTCCAGCAGTTGGTCCTCCAGGACGACAAGGGAGAGGACCCCGACGCCGCCCCTTTGGACAACTTTAGTGTTAAGAACATCATTCGCATGTAAGTGGAGCGCACGCCGCCATCGACCGAACAAGAACAGGGTCATTCTTTTTTAATTCATACGGGATTAAGATCATAGACGACCTCCGCAATGCTTCCAAATAACTCGAGGTCCCCCTGGTAGGACAGGGCTGTAGGATATTACTGTTACCGTAAGCGCACTGTCCTCCCAACGAGTGCTGCATGCCTGTTTTGTAAAAAGCCTTTTTAAAAGCCTCTTCTTCTTCTCCGTTGTAAACACTCTGCTGTCGTTTCTGGAAAGTCCTTGTGGTCAGGGCATCACTTCCAGCTCTGAGATGAAGATGGAGTGTGATATCAATGTGGGCTTTTTCTCAGAACGCTGCAGGCGGGGCTAGAAAGGCCGAGACGCATCAGAAGCATTTACAGCACACCGGTATTCACACGTGCAATAAGATCTGGTTCAACGCTCTCGGTCGATTATTTGTGGAGAGAGGGGGGGGGGGCTAGAATAGGCAGGAAGCCACGCTCCAAGGGTGAATTGGCATGAAAGCGGAAGCTGGACATCAAAAGGAAATAAAGGGCTCTGATCGCATTAAGCCCAGTCAGCCATGTTTAGGTGCGGCCGAGCACTCACGGCGTCACGAAGGCCAGGGAGATGTAATCATGTTATCATTATGACTTGGAAGTATGCGCTTTCTGTCTCCAAATGATCATCCACGTTTGCTGGGGGGCTTTGTGGTCTGAGTTTCACTGAATAAGAATGTTTTTGTTTTTTTTAATCAATCTGTTCTCCTGTTCAGAAGCCAAAGTCCACAGAGTAGGTGGTGTGATGAGACGGCATTCAGGGGCTGCGTCTTTACTCCCAACAGTTCATTTCAGTTTCTCTTTTCAGACGCTCTTTCTTTCCACTCCCCACTTTTTTTTGGGGGGGGGGGGGGGGGGTTGTTGTTGTTCCCTAAAGCAGGCTTTACATTATTGACGAATATGTTTAGTCTCAGTACGAGTCTGGGTACGAGAGCCCCATAAAACATGTGGCGTGGTAAACCTTGGCTCCCACTCACTCAGCTCAGCTTCTTTCCAGTGGCGGCGCAGAGAGCGAACTGAGACGCAGCGTCTTCAGCCCCCCCCCCCCCGGGGTGTCCATTACTGTCCATTACTGTCCATTGCTGATCCTTTGGCTTTACATTGCTGCCAGAGACTCGTCGCGTTTCCATAAACTCTCTTGGAGTGAATTACGCCTGGAAAGACCTGCATTAAACGGAGATTTCCTCATTGTTTTGGGCTGCGTGCCAACGGCCCCAGAACCTACAGCACCGGGTGGTTGGTTGGTTGGGGGGGGGGGACAACTGTTAAAACAACGAACACTCTTGTGTAGATCACGTTCCGCCGCGGCTGCGTGAAGGTTCTTTAATTGACCGGTGAACAATGACGCGATTGTGCTCGAGCTGTAATTAAAAGCGGCCCGGTTCACTCACACCAGCACAGACACTCATCAATGATCAATTTGCGTTGCCTCGTGTGCGTTGATGACGAGCACCTCTCTCGTGCTCTTTCTTTTTCACTGTGTGATACTCTGAAACGTGTCTGTTCCCCTCAACTCTAGCCACGGCTTCCACCGGTCCTCAAGGTTTTTCACTTTTCAAACTTTTCACCAGATAAATTCATTCCTCAAAAAAACTCGCCATTTGATCATCTTTGCAAAATCTCCCTTCACTTCCCTGTTTTTAACCCCCCCCCCCCCCCCCCACACACATTTGCCTCATCTCTAATATCAGCCGATACAACATCAGCGTAACACCTCTTCTACCTCGTCAAGCCTCCCGCTGAATCCACTGCCCAAAAAAAAAAAAAAAAACGTTTAATTGAATTTAACTGATTTTTGCAGGTTTTATTTGAGCACTAATGTTGTGTCATGCAGCTTCAGAAAACGGCTAAAACCTGCACCAACCCAGTCAAGATGCCTCTTTTACAAAATGGAAAGATTGACAGTGGACTGGGTTGGGCTGCAGTCGGCCCCCACGTGTGTTCCCGTGCTCACTTGTGTCCGCCGGCTTCACAGGTTGGTCAACGAGAACGAGGTGAAGCAGTGGAGAGACCAGGCCGAGAAGTTCAGGAAAGGTAAGACCCGTTCGGCACACTGCGCCCTGCAGGTGGAAAAGAGAAATGGCATCATGCTTTTAATTTTTTATATATATATTAGCCTAGAAATCACAATGTGCTTCTCTGTGTGGAGCATTTCATCATCCGACTCGACGGCGTTCGAACGCACTCGTTTCCCGTTTCAGATCACATGGAGCTGCTGGGTAAACTAGAGCGGAAGGAGCGAGAGTGCGAGACCAAGACCACGGAGAAGGAGGACATGATGAAGACTTTGAACAAGATGAAGGACAAACTCCAGCGCGAGGGAGTGGAGCTGCGCTCGGCTAGGGAGCAGGTCCTGGACCTGTCCTCGCGCATCAATGACGTCTCTGTGAGCAGTGCTGCTTTTTAATACTGAGTTTGAAATTGATATATTTATATCTATCTTCTTATCTAACTCCCGGTTTGGCATCATATGACCCTGTAGCTCTCTTGTGTTAAACTGTTTTTTTTGGGAGTGTGTTTTTTTTTATTGCATCTAGCTTTTCTGGTTGAATGTACTCATTGCAGATCATGTGGTACAAATATTGTGCATGATAACTTTATCTTTTACTTCCGTCTCTCCACCAACAGGGCGTCGGCATGTCTTTCCCGCCTCCTCCTCCCCCTCCCGGCGGCCCCGCGGCTCCGCCTCCACCACCTATGATGGGGGGCTTTCCTCCGCCTCCTCCTCCGCTACCGTTCAGCTGCCCGCCTCCTCCGCCGCCTCCTCCCCCACCGGGCGGGCCGCCTCCCCCACCGGGAGCCCCTCCGATTTTCGGAGTCCCGCCTCCTCCCATTCTCTCTTCATTCAACTCGGCGGCCAGCATGCGCTCCAAGTCCATCCCTCAGCCATCTCATCCCCTCAAGTCCTTCAACTGGGCTAAACTAGGAGAGGTGAGGGGACGACGGGGGGGGAAACATTGAAACTTTAATTTTCAAGACATTATGATGGTGTGAGTGTGGTCATTCTGAAGTATGAAGATATGGTCTGTTGGATGATTCAAGGCATCATTTCATCCCTGATTGGAAGTAACACATAAGTAGTACCGGTTCCCTCCGTCTTTTGAATATTAATCCCTCTACCCCTTTTTCAGAATGTGATTAACGGCACCATCTGGAACGACATCGACGACCTGAGAGCTTTCAAGATTCTTGACCTCAAGGACATCGAGAAGATGTTTTCAGCCTATCAGAGACAGCAGGTTTGGATTATTCAGCAAGTTGGATACTGTGTGTGTGTGTGTGTGTGTGTGTGTGTGTGTGGAAAAGGGCCAGTGTGTAGCATTTTGGGGCCTCTATTGGCAAAGATAACTATGTTTTCATTTGGATGTATTGAAACTAAGAATAGTTGTGTTTTCATTAGCTTTAGTTGCCGCAGTCTTGGGGGAACAAGAGAAGTCGGTTCCAGGATGCGACCTCGTTTAGATTCCGCTATATTCTACACACTGTCCCTTTTCAACATATATCGCTTGTTTTAAGAACTGTCGCAAGTGACATTTTAATTTATCCATTCTTTAACGTGTGGGGCGGATGTCGTAAGAGGACTGAGAGTGCCAAGGGTCCAGCTCCAGGCCAACACGAGCAGCTGCTCCCTGCTGAATGCCTCATTGTAGAATATGCCACTGAGCTCGAGCTTTGTCTGCAGAGGGTTAGTGTGAGAACTGGGCTACCGACTGGGGTCTTCACGGGCTCATGGATCAGGGCAACGCGGGGGGGGGGGGGGGAGTCACAACGCAAACGCACTTAAGTAAAGAAGAGATTGAACCACGGTAACTGTAATGGGGCATTTGCAGTACGCAGGCCTCGGGGGCGATACCACACAACACTTGGTGATTACTTCCCTCTATGCTACAAGCTAAGTACACATCACCTGTCATGTGATCAAATATCGTGCGCATACATCTTTTATGTTTTACTGTGTGGAGAGGGTTTCAGAGGGATGTCAATACGCCCTAATGAGTCTCTAGTCATCCCAGTGAGAATCAAAGGCTCAATGGAGGAGCGGTGCGTGGTGAAGTCCCTATAGGGGCATCGCCATTGTTGAATTCCTTTACAAGGTATTTTACGCCTAAAAGCCTCCTTACAGCTAAACGCACAACTTCTCTCTTCGGGCTTTTATTAAGGAGCAATGGGTCACCCGAGGCTGCTGCTGACAGTGGTTTACTGTGTGTATTTATTTATCCAGAGGAGGGTTTTATTGGCGCCGGCCGACGGTTAAACAGCGATCTCTATGGATATAGCCACATAAGAAAACCTGAGGCCTCACTGGCTTTGACAACTCGGTTCCATTCAATTCAACATTGCGTTGTTTATACATGGCATAATTGCTTTTTTTTTTTTCTTTCTTTCTTTTTTTTTTGAAGAGCCTGTCATCAGCCTTTCTTTCAGAATGGCCTTTTGTTTACGTTCGCCCTCTGTAGGATTCCTCCCCACACTTCATTTTTCATGCTCTTGTTTTTCCACGTCAAGGCAAACGTAGACTCAATCAAAAGAACACGTTAGAGCAATCGTGACCTCCTTAAGAACACAGAGACCGAAATAGAGCGCAGCTTTAAAAACTCTCACAGATGCAGATGGATTTCAGACTTTCAACATGGACTTCACGAGCCCCCGATGACTCGCTCAGTCGTTGTTAACGTTGTGTTCTTCCCAGCTTCGGCTTGTGGTGCGCATAGTTGTAGTTCTTTGCTCTAGCCAGCACTTTTTTTTTTCTTCTCTGCTTGAAGTGCTCATCTTTGCATGTGTTTTCAATTTTTTTTTGTTCTGTTTTGTTCTTTGTGTGTGTCTCTCTCTGCACTCTCCCGACTGCCTGGGCAGGACCTGCTCACTAACCAATCCTTCAAGCAGGTGAGTCAAAAGGTCCTCCAGCCTCTCTATCTCATGGCCTCCCTCCACCGCCTCGTGTAATCAATGTGTTGAATGCGTTGGTGGTTGTGCACACGGTGGTAAATGTGTTTTTTAGGGTTTTTTTTAAATCCACAAACTAAATGAAAATGACTGTCAATGCTGGAGTGTGTGGGTGACGCACTATGATAGCGAGCTGGGTATAAAACATGAAGGGGCTAGTCTCCACTTCCACTGCTGGCTTGTGGGGCGGAGAGGGTTTGGCGAGCCCGGTGATGAGCACCCCCCTCTCCCCTCCATCCCGGTGCCAACCTCCGTCCGTTGCCAGGCACCGCGGGTCAACGCAGGCATGGAAAAACAACACTTTCTTTACAAGCTGCATCTGTTTCACACAAATCACAACCTCAGAATTGTTTCATATATATATATATATATTTTCTTTTTTGAAAGCAGACTCTTACCATAAATAGAATGTGTGCTTTAACACGCAGCCCCGGACGGTTTTCTCAGACATGTATTCGCTCTCCCTGTGGAATGTGAATCCTACGCTGGCGTGAAACTCACAGAGCCGAGTGTTGCACAGCGTTTCCTGTTCCTCAGAGGTTTGCAGGCCGGTCTGCATCGTGTTGGAAGTTTAAAAAAAACTCCACATGACCTACTTTTTACTTTTTTACTTACACTGGCATGAATTTGTTTCTTTTCACTGCATTTACAAAAAAGTGTTTTCATACAGTTCAGGCTTCATAGGTTTGAATTAGACGTGCATTACGGCCTCGGAGACGGCAGAAGCAGGTCAACTACTGTATTTGACTGGAGAGCAACTCTTTAGTCGCAGTGATCAAACTGAAACTCTTTTTTTCTTTTCTTTTTTTCTTCTTCTGCTCCACATTAACACATTGTTAAATGCTTGGAAGAGGTTGTGTCATCTGCCAACCAGATAAAGAAGTCAAACAGATGTGATGACTGTGTGCAAAGTTAATCCGGATCTCTGTCCTCATCTTTCCGCAGAAGGAGACGGGCTCCATGGACGACATATACGTGAGCACGCGGAAGGTCAAGGAGCTGTCGGTCATCGACGGCAGACGTGCGCAGAACTGCGTCATCCTTCTCTCAAAGTACGGGTCCGGTCCAGAATTCTTAAATCATGCTTATTAACTATCCTTTAATTAGATTATCGTTGTGAAGAGATGCCCCGAGCACAGGCTCTGGGTGACCTTTGGGTCAGAGGGGTAGAGCTGTAACTGTCCGGTACGGGAGACGGGACATCTGCCAGTGTAACTGATCCACGCTGAGAGCAAACTGAGTCGTATTACAGACAGATGGCATTGTGTCTGGAGTAGTCTATTTTTAGTTACTATTTCAAGCACTATTAATCTCCACAAAGAAAATAGATTAGGACACATAAAAATACCCCCTCCCCTCCCGAGGGGCTTCAAGTCTGACTAAATCTGAACCGGAATCAATTAAAAACCCATCAACAATATGGTAGCCATTCGCGTGTCTCCTCACGGCGATGATCCCAAAGCCCTGTAGAGAATCTGGATCAATAAACAGACTTCCCGAGGCCCGTCTGCAGCTGGGTCTCTGGGTTGCTCTTGTGTCAATAGCAAATGACCCGTTTGGTCAATAAGGCCTCGGTGCGAGGACTAACAATGCTGTTGTTGATCACAAGCCGGGCACACTTAACATGGATCAGACGCACTGGGAACAGCCGGCAGTGCTCCCCGGGGGCCGGACTCTGGTCCAGAGTCGTGTTCAGAGTATTAGCATCAGTCCGCTTCAGTTGTCTGTGTTTGTTTGTAGTTCGATGAAAGGAATTAAATGAAACCATTCCTCCTCTGCAGGTTAAAGATGAGCAATGAAGAGATCAAGAGAGCCATCCTGGAGATGGATGAGAGGGAAGAGCTGGCCAAAGACATGCTGGAGCAGGTGAGGTCCATGGACGATCGAGTACTGTGGATGTAGTGGCAGAACCCACCAAGTGGGTTACAATGGGATTGGGAGAGAAGAATCAATGGTCTATTGTTGCCTTCAAAAAGGTTTGATAGGCAGCACTTGGCCCAGACTAAGTGATAATATATATTATAGATTTGAGTCATTTCTGGTAAAGAAGCAGAAAGTAACCACCAATGATGTTTGAGGGGCCGTGGGTCTTTTGAAAACACACTGGGTAAAGTCTAAAGACAAAAAACACAGGCAACTACCAGACTGGACAACGCCATTGTAGCGACCTGTCAATCACACAGTAGCCCCGCCCTCAAGCACAGCCTGCTTTACATCTATTTTACTAATTGGGTCATTTCCCCATAGACGAGTTATTTCTGCAACCAGAGGAGTCTCCCCCTGTTGGTCATTAGAGAGAGTGCAAGTTTAACGCACTGCCACATTGGCTCTTCACACCCGGTGGTTTCTGCCCTTAATCCACATGAAAAGAGCAAATGTTCTACACTGTTTACACTCATCTGGATTAACATTGTGGTCCTTGCGTCTTTGCAGCTGTTGAAGTTTATCCCAGAAAAAAGTGACATTGACCTGTTGGAGGAGCACAAACACGAGCTGGAGAGGATGGCCCGGGCTGACCGCTTCCTCTTTGAAATGAGCAGGTACACAGCACTGCGTTACCACACAGCACTCTGCTTCAGGTAACAACGTTGGCGTGCTAGCCTCCGATGTGGTGATGAAGAGCCATTGTCTCCGTTATAAAACAGACTACGGACAGAATCTGGAATGAAAGATTTCCAAAGGGAACAACATGCAGATTTAGTACAGAGTCAAGACGTAAGCCACTCCACCACAAATAGATCTTCAATATTACAAAACACGGCGTTGGTTCGAGGAGAGTGAGCTCTTTGAAGCAGCGCGGGGGGGGGAGGGGGGGGGGGGGGCAGGTGATGGATTCGTCATTTTGCTGTGAAAAGAAGTCACGGCTGCCCTTTGAGGGCTCCCGTCACATCAGAGGGTTTCAAACCAGGGCTTTGTTTAGTTTTTTTTGTCTGCATTCCATCCTTGCTCAGAATCTGTGCTATTTGTTCAAGTTAATTAAACCTTTTCATTTCCTTGGGTGAAATATTACCCTGTCCACTTTGTTTCCTTTTGACCGCATCTCCCTGGTCCCTTTTTTTGTTCACCATTTAATATCTCTAGTCTTTGAAAGGCCCACTCCCTCCCCCGGTCAACGTTTTGGTCAAGTTCAACAGCGAGGGAGTTGTGTACGATTGGGTGACTTCTAGCTTTGAACTTCCACTCCCCTGGACCCAAATGGGACTCATTTCCCTTTCTGGGTTTTTTTTTCATCAGAATTGACCACTACCAGCAGAGACTGCAGGCTCTGTTCTTCAAGAAGAAGTTTGCAGAGCGTCTAGCGGAAACCAAGCCGAAGGTTGAAGGTAAGAACAAAGTCATGGGAGGCTGAAACAAGGCGGGCAATATTCCGTTATCTGAAAGTGATAACAAGTATTGTCTGCTGAAGCCCGGTGTGTCCTCTTCCTCTGTGCCTTAGAGCTCCATGGTTTCCTTTGTAGTTCCTATGTACTATTGTTGCTGCCACAAATACTGACCACAGCACCAAATGTGTATTAATCCATTGCGAAAAATAGTCCCCAACAAATGGGGCACATCAGAATAATTGACGACCCCCCCCCCCCCCCCCCCCCGAACCTGTCATATAAGCAAGGCTGAGAAGAAATACACACTTAATACACACTCCGATAAAGGCGGCACGAGGAACACGGCTTGGAGGCAGCGACTATCTTGTTACTAAAATCAATCCAATGTATATACTCGACGATTACATGAAGCGCGCGCTGTGCAGAGGCGCTAAGAAGGAAAGTGGAAATACATTTTTAAGTTGGTTCACATGCCTAGAAACCAAGAAGTGTTTTAATGCATTTTAAATGTCATCAGCTTCGACCGACGCCTTTCACCACGACTTGAGAGAATCCTTCTGTCGCATCTGTGAGAGCGGGGGTCCAACTGTGTGTTGGTCCGAGCCTCCAGGTTGCCATGCTTGTCTGTCTGTCTGTCTGTCTGTCTGTCTGTCTGTCTGTCTGTCTGTCTCTCTCTCTCTTAGTCAATTCAATTCAATAGGCTTTATTGGCATGAATGTTGCAACAACAATATTGCCAAAGCACGAGACGTAGCAACACAAAAATATATACAATTCATACGGATAATAATAATAACAATATGACAGAAAATATACAATTCATACGGATAATAATAATAACAATATGACAGAAAATATACAATTCATACGGATAATAATAATAATAATAATATGACAGAAATAATTACATTGAAAGAAAATACAGTTGTGTTTCTTGGAACACAATAAAAGGTGTGTGTGTGTGTGTGTGTGTGTTGCTCACTCACTGTCCCTCAGGTTGTATCATGACAGGACATAAGGTGGAACAAGGTGGGCTGTGTTTCCTTCTCCTAGGAGAATTCTTAGTTGGGAGGATTCTCCCAGTTCTCTGAAACCTTTGATCTGGGAGTCGAGCCGGTCCAATAAAGTCCGTCTGTATTCTGTATATTTATCACACTTGAGGAGGAAGTGCATCTCTGTCTCAACCTCACCTGTCGAACAGTGACCACATATTCTGTTTTCTTTTGTCTGCCTTTTTCGATTGCCAATTGGTCACTGAGCCTGTACCTGTCTGTCTGTCTGTCTGTCTGTGGTGGTCACTGAGCCTGTACCTGTCTGTCTGTCTGTCTGTGGTGGTCACTGAGCCTGTACTTGGTCAGGATCTGTCTCTGCTTCTTACCCCAGATATTCTGCCAATTCTCTCTCTCTCTTAGTCTCTCTCTCTGTCTCTCTCTCTCTTAGTCTCTCTCTCTCTCTCTCTTAATCTCTCTCTCTCTTAGTCTCTCTCTGTCTGTCTGTCTTTCTCTCTTAGTCTCTCTCTCCGTCTCTCTCTCTCTGTCTGTCTCTCTCTCTCTCTGTCTGTCTGTCTGTCTGTCTCTCTCTCTCTCTCTTAGTGTCTGTCTGTCTGTCTGTCTGTCTGTCTGTCTCTCTCTTAGTCTCTCTCTCAGTCTCTGTCTGTCTGTCTCTCTCTCTCTCTTAGTCTCTCTCTGTCTGTCTGTCTTTCTCTCTTAGTCTCTCTCTCCGTCTCTCTCTCTCTGTCTGTCTCTCTCTCTCTCTGTCTGTCTGTCTGTCTGTCTCTCTCTCTCTCTCTTAGTCTCTGTCTGTCTGTCTGTCTGTCTCTCTCTCTCTTAGTCTCTCTCTCTCAGTCTCTCTCTGTCTGTCTGTCTCTCTCTCTCTCTCTCTCTGTCTGTCTGTCTGTCTGTCTCTCTCTCTCTCTTAGTCTCTGTCTGTCTGTCTGTCTGTCTCTCTCTCTCTTAGTCTCTCTCTCAGTCTCTGTCTGTCTGTCTCTCTCTCTCTCTCTCTTAGTCTCTCTCAGTCTCTGTCTGTCTGTCTCTTAGTCTCTCTCTCAGTCTCTGTCTGTCTGTCTCTCTTAGTCTGTATGTCTGTCTGTCTCTTAGTCTCTCTCTCTCTCTCTCTCTCTCTGAGCGTGAGCGCGGAGGTTGTGAGCTGAGAGCATTGTTGTGTGAGTAGATGGTGTTTTTTGTGTGTTTTTCTTGGTGAAAGTGGTCGACAGAGAGTAGTGTATGCTGTAGTATCACCTGGGTGTTGTGTGGTGTTAGGCCTACTGTGTGTGCGAGGGGGTTTTCTGTGTGAGTGTTGGCGCAGCCGGCCGGCTCGTGCTGGCGGCGTGCTACACAGCGTGCTAACGGCGAGCTAACGGCGTGCTACACAGCGTGCTAACGGCGTGCTACACGGCGGGCTAACGGCGTGCTACACGGCGGGCTAACGCGGTCTCAGCTGGTTGACGCGGAGACACGGTAGCGTGGTCGTGATTTTTCTCGACAGCGTGGAGGTGAGCCTAGTGGCGGAGAAAGGCATCGTGGTGAAAGGCACGGTGGTGCCGGTTCTGCCGCTGGTAACACCCGCGGTCAGGGTCACGGTGGACAATGTGCCTCCGTTTATTAGGGACGAGGTTTTGCTCAGTGAGCTGGTGAGACAAGGGCAGGTGGTGTCGCTCCTCATGGTCCTGAATAACTTTGTGATCAGGACCAGAGTCGAGAACTTTGACTATGTGTTGTACGTGACCTCTGGAAACGGGAAGTGTTTCAGGTGTGGACGAGAGGGGCATCAGGCCAGGGACTGCCCAAGTAAGAGGTCAGCTGAGCGGGACGCTTCTAGTGAAGCGGCTGCTGAGGGCCAGAAGGGTCCTGAGGGGGTCGGAGGGGACTGGCAGGAGGCACAGGGAGGACAGGGGGAGACGGGTGGGGCCCAGCAGGGTGAAGAGAGGGTCCAGGATGGGCTGGGTGGGGCCCAGCAGGGTGAAGAGGGGGTCCAGGATGGGCTGGGTGGACAGGGAGGGACGGGTGGGGTTCAGCAGGGTGGGTGCTGGAGGGAAAGAAAATTGTGTGCAGGAAGCGAACCATGAGGTTGGCATGGAGGAGGGTGAGGAGGAGCTTCAGGCTCACCGTTTGAAGAGGAAGAGGAGGGAGGAAAGGGAAAGTTCACAGGCGAAGAAAGGAGCTTTGGGAAAAGGGGACGGGGAGTCTAAATCTAGTATGGAGGAGGACTATGATTCTGAATCTGGATCCTCTGAGGGCAGTGATTCCCCAAGAGGGTACAGTCTTGGCAGAGTAAAGTGGTTTCTCCATGATAAGAGGACCCGGAAGGGAGTGAGGACAGAGGAACATTTTTCCAATATAGAGAAGCTCTCTAGCTCTATTCAGCGCCACATGGCCGGTGATGGGAGGACAGGCTTTACGCCTAAGGAGCGCCTCGGTCTGGGAAAAATAGTGCAGGAAATTGAGGAGCTTTCATTATGGTTCTCCAAAGACACTTCTCTGCTGGGCTAAATGCTTTCCTTTTGTGGGGGGCGGCTCTCACATCCCATTATCAGCGGCAGCGTTTTCTTTGCGAGTGCTGATGTTGTGTGTGAGCCCGGCGTGTGCTGTGGGCGGCTTGTATTCTCTGACGCACGCCACTGGAAAGAACCGCGTGAGCAGAGGAACAATCCTGTCAGTTGGAGGCCTCCAGAACCTTTTTGTTGTTGGATCTAGACTCCACTGTTCATCCTCTTATTATACCCCCATTACTTTCTCTTTTACTCTCGATGGCGTTTCCCCCCGAACCACCCGGCATGTTCAATCGAAGCATTTCGTAAGACAAGCGTGCAGTGGGGCTCGCCAAGCTCTTTCCCCAGCAGAACACTGTTAGCAGAGCCAGAGGAACGGTTCCCATGCTGCATCGCTGCAGAAAGGACTTTAACGATGGCAACGTGGGTTCTGTTAATGGCTTTCACATTCACATTGGGGTTTTTTCCTTTGGAGCCGGGGAACCACCTGCACTTTGCCAGACAAGTTGTCTGTTCTCTGTGGGGGTGTTGGGAATACTTCAGTTTCCATGGAGGAACAGAATGGGGGTTCCTTATATATTATATTGATGCACTAAGCAAAGTGCACACACATCAATCACCAACTATATGATCTCTCCAGCGGCTTCTCTCTCTTTCCGCTCGCCCCTCCAGCCCTCCTGAGCGCGTCCAGGGAGGTGGTCCGTAGCAAGAGGCTGACTCAGATCCTGGAGGTGGTGCTGGCCTTCGGCAACTTCATGAACAAGGGCCAGCGAGGCAACGCCTACGGCTTCAAGGTCTCCAGCCTCAACAAGATCGCTGACACCAAGTCCAGCATCGACAGGTAGGCCGGGTTACTCTTCTTTCTTCAAGGACCGCGATGAAAACGTGTCCTCACTTTCCCAATGCTCGATGTTATAAATGTGCTCCGTTTAGGGTCTCAGAAATCTGGAGGGTTTCCATGACGTCAAATGGTCAAAACGGACACAAATTGGACCGTTAGCTGCTGTCGCCATGTTGAGAGCCGCGTGGAGGCAATCGCTCAATCAGAGACATTCTATGAATTTCTAATTTAGGGCCTTATTAAAACTTACAAAATGCCCCATCAACATGGTCCTTATATCCCTTGATCTTCTGGATTGTTGTAGACCATGTATAGCAACACCACCACATGGTTGTATTTCTAAAAAAAAACACCAATATCCTCGACCCCTGTTGTTGTTGAAGTGCTTTTTGTCTCACCCCGTGACTGACAGGAACATCACCATGTTGCACTACCTGATCATGATTGTTGAGAAGAACTACAACGACACGCTGCACATCCAGGACGACCTCAGCAGCGTGCCGGAGGCGGCCAAAGTCAAGTGAGTGCACGCGGTTTGCTGTGGGGGCCAGACCGGATCACCGTTCCCTTGTATCTGTTGTGATTTATAAATACTCAATCTGAACAGTGTCCTCTACATACTGTATACTGCAGGAGACATATGGTCAGCAGCTGATGATGTGTTTCTGTCCCTCACCAGTTTGTCGGAGTTGGAAAAAGAGGTGCACAACATGAAAAGTGGACTGAAGGCTTTAGAAGCGGTGAGTCGTTGTGTGTTTGTGTCACGTTCCCTTCCAGCCGGTTCAGAGAATGGACGGCAGGGCGAGGTGTTTAAATGTCCCACACTGAGGCGGAGGAGCGCACTTTGCACTCACAGAAACAAAGGCACCCACACATATTGCACTGCACAGAGATCGACTGTGTTTCTGTACGTAAAATCAACGCCGCTGAGCGGACTCTCTAACTCTCAGGCTCTCTGGCGCTCTGACTCTCTGGCGCTCTGACTCTGACGCTCTCTGACGATCTGACTCTCTAGCTCTCTGACGCTCTCTGACGCTCCGACTCTCTAGCTCTCTGACGCTCTGACTCTCTAGCTCTCTGACGCTCTGACTCTCTAGCTCTCTGACGCTCTGACTCTGGCTCTCTGATGCTCTAGCTCTCTGACGCTCTGACTCTGGCTCTCTGATGCTCTAGCTCTCTGACGCTCTGACTCTGGCTCTCTGATGCTCTAGCTCTCTGACGCTCTGACTCTGGCTCTCTGATGCTCTAGCTCTCTGGCGCTCTGACTCTCTGGCTCTCTGATGCTCTAGCTCTCTGATGCTCTGACTCTCTAGCTCTCTGACGCTCTGACTCTCTAGCTCTCTGACGCTCTGACTCTGGCTCTCTGATGCTCTAGCTCTCTGACGCTCTGACTCTGGCTCTCTGATGCTCTAGCTCTCTGACGCTCTGACTCTGGCTCTCTGATGCTCTAGCTCTCTGGCGCTCTGACTCTCTGGCTCTCTGATGCTCTAGCTCTCTGATGCTCTGACTCTCTAGCTCTCTGACGCTCTGACTCTCTGGCTCTCTGATGCTCTGAACTCTCTGAATTTGTCTCCTTCTTCTCCGAGTATACGTACAAAACCTTTCGTGCTTTTTCTTCATCCTCCAGGAGCTGCAGTACCAGCAGAGCCGGACGCGGGAACGCGGGGACAAGTTTGTAGCCGTGATCGGCGACTTCATCACCGTGGCCGGCTTCAGCTTCAGCGAGCTGGAGGACCAGCTGAGCGAGGCCAAGGACCAGGTAGAGAGCTGCATGAGTTGTACAGCGAACCGGGTTTGTGAGAGACTGAGTCCAGATGTCCATGTGGGAAACCTACTGTGCATCCCTCTCAGTCCGGCGTGATGACATCAGCAGCGGCGGGGGGGAAGCCTGCTGACAGAACCCCCTCTCGTCTTTCTTTGTGCTCGTCCCTTTGAGTTAGCAATATCCACACTCCCCTTCTTCCTACTACTGGGACGAGAGGCCTTTCGAACCTCGCTGGCTCATGAGTTGATTAATGGGAGGAAGCATGCGAGCCGAAGACATCAGCGGGCCTGTGGGAGTCCCGAAGTCAGACACGTCCAAAAGATTTATGCGCCCGTGTTATTTAATTTGCAGAACTGTTGGAGCTGCGCTGCACATTTAGCATCCAGATGCTGACACGGTAGAAGCTTTGATATGTCAGGCTGCTTTTAACACAAATCACATCCTCCTCTATTATGAGGCCCAGTCCTCTTCAGAAAATAATTAACATGATGTTGCTAAATGCCCGAAAATTGCTGAAAAGTGTCCAAAAGGATCGACAGATTTTGAGAGAGACAGAGAAGAAGACAGGAGGAAAGGCCCTTGGGTTTGATGTAGAGCACCCCCCCTTGCTTAATTATTTGTTTGAGGAGGAGGTCGTTCAAAAAACTCTGGAAAGCAGGCCAGTCGGGACGTCATGGGAACAGAACGGGAGGAGCACACCGGTTACTGCTGTGAAACAAAAGAACCTGTGTTCACCGGCCTTGTGCGTGCGTGTATGTGAGAGTGTGAGAGTGTGAGAGAGAGTGTGTGTGGGGATTCTGACTCATCAACTCGATGCTTGTCTGAGGGTTTCCAGTGGAATACAGATCTGGAAGTGTGGGTTTGGGTCTTGAGGTGGAGGAGAATGACTAAACAGAGGAAGGCAGTCCAGTAAGGCTCATAAATCTCCATGGCAACAAGTGTGTGTGTGTGTGTGTGCGTGTGTGTCTGCAAGAGAGGCACACACACACAGACACAGACACACACCCTCGCCAGACACTACTACAAACATTACAAAGGATTACAGTCGTCCAAGGTCATGGGGGTTACTGGGACAGAGGTTTCCAGAGGACAGGAGGGATTTCTTTCCTCTTATACGGAGAGATCGGTCGGGTTTATCCTTCACAGTGCAGCCACGTATCGGCATGTGCTCAGGCAATACACGATCTATCTCCAGCCAAGGGCAGAACCGGCACAGGAGCAGAGAAACGTGTACTGCTGTGGGGGGTTAGTTTGTGTTCTAGTGTGACCGTGGTTAGTTTGGGTTCACACAATGGCACAAAGCCCCAATGGAGGCTGCGGTAGACCAGCATCCCCCTGTGAGGTAACCGTCTGGTGGCTCTGAGGGAGAACAGATGGACACAGCTGATTTCACTTCCCTGTGAGAAACATCTGTCCCACAGCAGGATCGCTCTGTGAAAGTATTCTTAATATGGCGCACCCTTTAAGCCCCATTCCCTCACTTCAGCTGGAACTGTGGTGAAAGTGTTGTGGATGGGTGCATAGCGGATTGGGCTAGATGTGCATAATGTACCTTCTTTGGCCAACATTAGATTGTTGCACAGCGAGCAGACATCTTTAGCTTTAAAGACTATAGTTGACGGACCTGTGAGAGCGTGTTGCTGAGATCGAGAACAAATATTCAGAAGATTAGATTAGATTTTACTTTATTCATCCCCAGGGAGAAATTTCTTCAAGCAGCAGCAAAACCTTTTTACAAATATAAAATAAAATGAAAATAGTTATATTGTATGTTACATTTAAGAATTTAAATACCGGTAATAAAGGAAATGAAAATGTAAAAAATAAAATAAAAATGAAGTGTATACAGTGCATCTAAATATAAAGTGAAAGTGGTGCAAGGTTTATTGATGTTCAGTTTGAGGGGGATTTGGCCAAAGGAGATTTATTATAAAGTCTAATAGCAGTGGGCAGGAATGTTCTCCTGTATTAGGGATGTTCTCCTCCACCATGTCCACATCCTCCTCCTCCACCATGTCCACATCCTCCTCCTCCACCATGTCCACATCCTCCTCCTTCTCCACCATGTCCACATCCTCCTCCTTCTCCACCATGTCCACATCCTCCTCTTTCTCCACCATGTCCACATCCTCCTCCTCCTCCACCATGTCCACATTCTCCTCCTTCTCCACCATGTCCACATCCTCCTCCACCATATCCACATCCTCCTCCACCATGTCCACATCCTCCTCCTCCACCATATCCACATCCTCCTTCACCATGTCCACATCCTCCTCCACCATGTCCACATCCTCTTCCACCATGTCCACATCCTCTTCCACCATGTCCACATCCTCCTCCTCCTCCACCATGTCCACATCCTCCTCCACCATGTCCACATCCTCCTCGTCCTCCACCATGTCCACATCCTCCTCCTTCTCCACCATGTCCACATCCTCCTCCTCCTCCACCATGTCCACATTCTCCTCCTTCTCCACCATGTCCACATCCTCCTCCACCATATCCACATCCTCCTCCACCATATCCACATCCTCCTCCACCATGTCCACATCCTCCTCCTTCACCATGTCCACATCCTCCTTCACCATGTCCACATCCTCCTCCACCATGTCCACATCCTCCTCCACCATGTCCACATCCTCTTCCACCATGTCCACATCCTCCTCCTCCACCATATCCACATCCTCCTCCACCATATCCACATCCTCCTCCACCATGTCCACATCCTCCTCCACCATGTCCACATCCTCTTCCACCATGTCCACATCCTCCTCCTCCTCCACCATGTCCACATCCTCCTCCACCATGTCCACATCCTCCTCCACCATGTCCACATCTTCCTCCTCCACCATGTCCACATCCTCCTCCTTCTCCACCATGTCCACATCCTCCTCCTCCTCCACCATGTCCACATTCTCCTCCTTCTCCACCATGTCCACATCCTCCTCCACCATATCCACATCCTCCTCCACCATGTCCACATCCTCCTCGTCCTCCACCATGTCCACATCCTCCTCCTTCTCCACCATGTCCACATCCTCCTCCTCCTCCTCCACCATGTCCACATTCTCCTCCTTCTCCACCATATCCACATCCTCCTCCACCATGTCCACATCCTCCTCCTCCACCATATCCACATCCTCCTCCACCATGTCCACATCCTCCTCCACCATGTCCACCTCCACCATGTCCACATCCTCCTCCACCATGTCCACCTCCACCATGTCCACATCCTCCTCCACCATGTCCACATCCTCCTCCTCCTCCATCATGTCCACATCCTCCTCCTCCTCCACCATGTCCACATCCTCCTCCTCCTCCATCATGTCCACATCCTCCTCCTCCTCCACCATGTCCACATTCTCCTCCTTCTCCACCATGTCCACATCCTCCTCCACCATATCCACATCCTCCTCCACCATGTCCACATCCTCCTCGTCCTCCACCATGTCCACATCCTCCTCCTTCTCCACCATGTCCACATCCTCCTCCTCCTCCTCCACCATGTCCACATTCTCCTCCTTCTCCACCATATCCACATCCTCCTCCACCATGTCCACATCCTCCTCCTCCACCATATCCACATCCTCCTCCACCATGTCCACATCCTCCTCCACCATGTCCACCTCCACCATGTCCACATCCTCCTCCACCATGTCCACATCCTCCTCCACCATGTCCACCTCCACCATGTCCACATCCTCCTCCACCATGTCCACATCCTCCTCCTCCTCCATCATGTCCACATCCTCCTCCTCCTCCACCATGTCCACATCCTCCTCCTCCTCCATCATGTCCACATCCTCCTCCTCCTCCACCATGTCCACATCCTCCTCCTTCTCCTCCACGATATCCACATCCTCCTCCAGCATGTCCACATCCTCCTCCACCATGTCCACCTCCACCATGTCCACATCCTCCTCCACCATGTCCACATCCTCCTCCTCCTCCATCATGTCCACATCCTCCTCCTCCTCCACCATGTCCACATCCTCCTCCTCCTCCATCATGTCCACATCCTCCTCCTCCTCCACCATGTCCACATCCTCCTCCTTCTCCTCCACGATATCCACATCCTCCTCCAGCATGTCCACGTCTCAGCGTGAAGATATGTGGCTTGTGAAAATGTGGCTTGTGAAAATGGGCCTAATATTAACTTTGGTGACTGGCGCAAAAGCATCGGGCGTAGTCCGTGTTCACTTCTCCCATTGGAGTTAATAGAATCTGACATGACGCACGTCTCCTGAAGGGGACGGGGCAGTGGTGAAATACAGGAAGCTGACCGAATGTTTACCATGCTCACCATTTGCTGTCGATAGTTTCCACAGATATCGGGTCACAGAGTTTTGCACAAATAGAAATTCTGACCTGATGATGGCGCCAGAGGGGAAAAAGCAGTGAGATCACTGCAAGACAACGAGACCAAATAGAAATGGCAACCCGTCCGACAGTTGTCACTACGTTTCTCAACTGTAAATGTCAGTAGGGATGGGCCTGTGGTCGCTAATGGATGAAAACACTGTGACCTTTTAAAAGTGCCGTTGGATTCCAACAGCATCTGGTTTTTGACCGCGTGACCAACAAGTTTCTTCCATGCTGTGGGCAACGAGCGGATCAAAGCTATGCAACACAAAGGATCCTTTTTCCACTTATTACCCACTTGCCCTCTTTCATTGAACCCACCAGCTGCGGATCCACAGTACTTTACCCATGACACCATCACACCGGCATCAAGACCACACTGATTTGTGCTGGATGTTGTTGGTAAACAGATGCAGTTCATTGAAGGGTTCCCTTGAGTGCATTTCAATAGCAAGCTCCCACGACCGATACCCGGTACCCGAACCTCTGTGTGGTCGGCCGTGGTTGGGGAGAAGGTGCCAGCTGAGACCAACTCCATGATGTTAACCAGAGCCGGTCTGAAAACGACTCTTACAACTATTAACAACTTCAGATGAAAGGGGCTCGACGATGTCTTCAATCGACTACCATGATGAACACATATAGGTACAAACAGCAGGGTATAACGGCTTGGTTTGCTCCTCCAAGAACACAGAGCGATATGTAGCCTCAGTGTGTGACTTCATATTCTCCATATCTGTGTGTGTGCACGCTCATTTAGAACAGACCCGAGGGGAAACCGATTTGCCCAGACACACAATTACAGGAGGGAGAGGGATGGTGGTGGGGGTTGCCACGGCGGCCAGCCCATAATGACAGGATGCAACATTTTGCATCTCCTTCACATCACAACACTAGAAGCACTCGACCTCCTCCGAACTGGAAGGACGGGATGCTTTCTGTCACTTTACTCTGACGCTGGATAACTGACCCCAGAACAGCACGGCAGACACTGCTGCTGCTGTGCTGTTGTCACCAGGCAGCAGACTTCGGGTCTGAAAAGAGAAGCCAAAGAGGAAGCACCTTAAAGCTGCATTCTCTCTCCTGACCAGCAGGGGGCCACTCCTCTGGTTGTATAGAAGTCTATGAGAAAATGAGTTGTCTGAGTGGAGGTGACCACTTCTTCTGTATAGCCTTTGGTTCATGCACAGTTGCAACCTCTCAATGTGCGCTGGTGCCAAGACGCATGTGCTGGCTCAGCTTCAGACCACAGGCCTTCCATTTCCTGCTTGTCCGTCTGTGCGTATCTCAAAGACGCCGCATGGAGATTTTCTTTTTTAAATTTGGTTCCTGGACTCGACGGATGAATTAATTTAGGTTCACTGACCTCACAAAATCCAGTCATGACCATAAGTCAAGTATTCGCTTGGGTTTCCAAATTAACTGTGTGTGTGTGTGTGTGTGTGTGTGTGTGTGTGTGTGTGTGTGTGTGTGTGTGTGTGTGTGTGTGTGTGTGTGTGTGTGTGTGTGTGTGTGTGTGTGTGTGTGTGTGTGTGTGTGTGTGTGTGTGTGTGTGTGTGTGTGTGTGTGTGTGTGTGTGTGTGTGTGTGTGTGTGTGTGTGTGTGTGTCACAGGGTGGACATATGGTGGTCATTCTCCCGCCGTGTCTGTGCGTGTACATATAGAAATACTGTGTAGCTATATATATAAAAATAAATAAATGCTTCTCTCCGTGCAGTTCACCAAGTCTCTGAAGCACTTCGGGGAGGAGGAAGGGAGGATGCAGCCCGACGAGTTCTTCGGGATCTTCGACACCTTCTTGCAGTCGTTCAGCGAAGCGCGGCAGGACCTGGAGAACATGCAGCGGCGCAAAGACGAGGAGGAGAGGAGGGCCCGGATGGAGGCCATGGTGAGACACACACAGTTAGACAGAGACTCTTATTTGTCGTCTCTGTCTAACTTCCTGTGTCTCTGTGCACTTACTTCCTGTGTCTGTGCACTAACTTCCTGTGTCTCTGTCTTTAACTTCCTGTGTCTCTGTGTCGCTAACTTCCTGTGTCTCTGTGCACTAACTTCCTGTGTCTCTGTGCACTAACTTCCTGTGTCTCTATGCACTAACTTCCTGTGTTTCTGTGCACTAACTTCCTGTGTCCCTGTCTCTAACTTCCTGTGTCTCTATCTCTAACTTCCTGTGTCTCTGTGCACTAACTTCCTGTGTCTCTGTGTCTCTAACTTTCTGTGTCTCTGTGCACTAACTTCCTGTGTCTCTGTGCACTAACTTCCTGTGTCTCTGTGCACTAACTTCCTGTGTCTCTGTGCACTAACTTCCTGTGTCTCTGTGTCTCAAACTTCCTGTGTCTCTGTGTCTCAAACTTCCTGTGTCTCTGTGCACTAACTTCCTGTGTCTCTGTGTCTCTAACTTCCTGTGTCTCTGTCTCTAACTTCCTGTGTCTCTGTGTCTCTAACTTCTTGTGTCTCTCTGTCTCTAACTTGCTGTGTCTCTAACTTGCTGTGCCTCTCTGTCTCTAACTTCCTGTGTCTCTCTGTCTCTAACTTCCTGTGTCTCTCTGTCTCTAACTTCCTGTGTCTCTCTGTCTCTAACTTCCTGTGTCTCTCTGTCTCTAACTTCCTGTGTCTCTGTCTCTAACTTCCTGTGTCTCTCTGTCTCTAACTTCCTGTGTCTCTCTGTCTCTAACTTCCTGTGTCTCTCTGTCTCTAACTTCCTGTGTCTCTCTGTCTCTAACTTCCTGTGTCTCTGTCTCTAACTTCCTGTGTCTCTCTGTCTCTAACTTGCTGTGTCTCTCTGTCTCTAACTTCCTGTGTCTCTCTGTCTCTAACTTCCTGTGTCTCTCTGTCTCTAACTTCCTGTGTCTCTGTCTCTAACTTCCTGTGTCTCTCTGTCTCTAACTTCCTGTGTCTCTATGTCTCTAACTTCCTGTGTCTCTCTGTCTCTAACTTCCTGTGTCTCTCTGTCTCTAACTTCCTGTGTCTCTCTGTCTCTAACTTCCTGTGTCTCTCTGTCTCTAACTTCCTGTGTCTCGTTCCCCAGCTCAAGGAACAGCGGGAGCGGGAGCGGCGGGCCAAGAAGAGCGGGGCCTCGGACGAGGTCGGCGGGGAGTTTGACGACCTGGTGTCGGCGCTGCGCTCCGGCGAGGTCTTCGACAAGGACCTGAACAAATTCAAGCGGAACCGCAAGCGCTCCGTCAACCAGCTGGTGGAGGGTGGGGGCCGAGAGCGGGCCGTCACCAAGGTCAACTACTAGGTCGGGGAAAAGGAAGGAGAAGAAATCAAACACTAGACACTTAAACTCTGCCGTGGTGTCGATCTCCTAACACCTTTAGGTCCTCGAACAGTGGCCATTGACGTCGGACAGGATGTCAAATAACGGCAGGACTAGACATGTAGAGATGCGTGTGGACGGCCACGCTGTCGTGAAGGATACCCTCCTCTGATTGGTCTTGCGAAGCTGACCCCGCCCTGTTCGTCCTGGGGGCTGTGTGTGATGTCCTGAGCCGGGAAAAGGGACAGACCACTGTGACACATTACCCCTGCATTTTTTCACCATACCCTCCTCCGAACACTGTGCTCAAGCTTCCGGACCCCGCTTTTCACTGCTCCTCCTCCTTTTCTCCCCCCTCACAAGCCCCTCCCTCTTCCTCCGTGAGGGCCTCGAGACTGGAGCAGCTTCCACCTGGCTCTAAACCACACAGGACTCTGGAAGAGGGCTTTAATTCACACCAAGTGTCCCACAAAAAGCAGACTCCTCAGCCCAGAATCGACGTGTATTCATGGGAGAAAAAAAGGGACGTGCAGTCGGCAAATCCCAGAATGCTTTGTCGGCTTCTGAAAGAGGGAGGGGACGACGCGCTTCGCCCTGGCGGCCACACGGCGTTCCACGGGAGGACGCACGCACAGAACCCCGGGCTCCAGTTGTTCAGAGGACCCAACTCGTCTCCAGGGAAACCCCGCCGGACGCCACGATGCCGGTGCCACGGAGAGTCGAGGCCTCGCACCCGCCCGCCGATGGGTTCCACTCCAGTCTGGCGTCGAACCAGTGCCAAAGCAAAGAAAGAACAAATGTATTAATACGAAAACATACTGCAATTAGGCGTTGATATATATTTATATTTAGATGCAGACAAGCTAATTGCAAAGATGTAGAGTTTTTTTTTTAATGTTTTCATGGCATTTTGGGGGTTTTGTACACGCAATGCATTTCCGTTGGTGTTGCAAGTTCACATCGGTGTTGAAGTGATTTTCTATACATTTTGCGCTTTATGTAAAAAAAGAAAACGAACAAAATCTAAACGATAACTGCTCGTCCTTTCCACACCTGTGCGTCTCATCTGCACTGTAGCTTTTCTAACCAACGACACGAGCCGAGCCAACCTCGAACTGGCGGCCGACCTCGTGGACCTCGCGGCGGCGGTGGCCAACGGGGATGTTGGGTAGCACTTCTCATTGGGCCTCTCGTGGTCCCGCCTCCGCTATCCACCGGTGCTGAAACACAAGAGCCACCCGGCCCCCCAGTTGAGGATTTCTACAGTTAAAGTCGTGCTCCATCCAGGCTCATTAAAGGGGGTTCCTGCGTGTGGTTTTTATTTTATTTTTTATTTTGGTTGGCATGGTGATACATGGGACTACGCCTCGTGGTGAGTCTGTTCCTGAGGTGAGGCCACACGGAGCACTGAGAGACTGAAAGTCAGCGGGAGCCTCAGAGAGCATCATGGGAAACAATCCTCACTTTCCAGCTTCTCTCAAATGTAGTATATGATTTTTGTTTTTTTATTTATATATGCATGTCTGGAGCCTCAGCAGAAGGCGGGACACAGGCTGCGATGTGAAGTGCAGGCTTGACTCAGAACAACAGTCGGATGGTCTCCTTGACGACGGACATGCAGTACAGGGTGGCTTGCGACACAGAGGGGCCTCTGATCCCGGGGCCCCTGCGGTGGGAGCCGCTCCTGGTCCGTTCTGAGGGAGCCGAGGAAGCACTGTGGCTCATCGAGGATCCGTTAAAGCAACAAGAATCATATGAACGAGGCCAATGAAGTCGATATGAAATATACATTTTGTCATTCCATCTGCGTTGCCTGGTTACCATCGAACAGTAAAGAGCCGTGTGGGAGCTCGCCGGCGACACGGTGGGAAAAGGAGACAGGGAGGAGAGGGAAGTGGTTGTTCCCATGGAAACGCTCCCGGTTAACCCCCCCCCCCTTTTTTTCTCGTGTTAAGTCAGAGACATGTTCCCTCTGCACTTGGCCCAATGAGGGTTTACGGTAGGAGAAATACCCTTTCTATATATTTAGTTTCCAGTGTTTCTGGACAGACGGACCCAGCACCCCCCCCCCCCCCCCCCCCCCCCCCCGGTTTGGCCGTTGTCCCCTCCAGCATGTCTGTTCTGTTTCTCACACATGTACCATTCCTTTTTTATCCTGTTTTTACCCCCCCCCCCCCCCCCCCCCCCCCCCCCGGCTTTCACAAAAAGAAACTTGCACAGGAGACCTGCAGGTTTTCTTTGATGCAGGTCTGCATCCGACTATCTGGCGCCACCTTGTGGCTTCAGGCGGCGCACGCCGCGGTCCTCCTCGACCGGCCGTTGGCTTTGAGCCCTCCTTCGTCTCCAATGAACCGGCTCTAGAGCTTTGGCCACATTGTCAGTATTATCACGCGTTTGTGTTCTTCCGTGTTCGGATGTTTATTTCGGCCATTGACTGGCTGAGTAGCGCAGTGTACAGGTGGAAGTCAAGAGGGATGAAATGAGCAGCTTGTTCGATGCACTTTTATTATGGGACATTTCCATTTGCGGCGCCACTGCGAGGGTCTAGAAATGAGATTGTTGCAATGAAACAAGTGGTGCAAACCAAACAACACCCCATGTTGTGAAGGAGAAAGAGGGGACACGTGTTCAGTCTGTTGGACTGGTGGGGACGTGCCTGTCCTCACCGGTCTGGACGCTCCTGTCCTCACCGCTCTGTTGGACCGGTGAGGACGTGCCTGTCCTCACCGGTCTGTTGGACCGGTCTGGACGCTCCTGTCCTCACCGCTCTGTTGGACCGGTCTGGACGCTCCTGTCCTCACCGCTCTGTTGGACCGGTGAGGACGCTCCTGTCCTCACCGCTCTGTTGGACCGGTGAGGACGTGCCTGTCCTCACCGCTCTGTTGGACCGGTGAGGACGCTCCTGTCCTCACCGGTCTGGACGCTCCTGTCCTCACCGCTCTGTTGGACCGGTGAGGACGTGCCTGTCCTCACCGGTCTGTTGGACCGGTCTGGACGCTCCTGTCCTCACCGCTCTGTTGGACCGGTCTGGACGCTCCTGTCCTCACCGCTCTGTTGGACCGGTGAGGACGCTCCTGTCCTCACCGGTCTGTTGGACTGGTGGGGACGCGCCTGCCTGAGAGAAGCTGCATCCGGGTCTCAGAGGCGCTGTGTAAGTGCGAGGAGTCAGTATTTTTATGGTTGGAAAAAAAGAAAAGACAAAAAGTATCCGCCACCGAAAGATGTACAGTTGGATAAAAATAAAAAAAGAAGCATTTTGTACACCATTCTTGATGTTTGAGATACGATAAAAAAACGATTCAAACCTTGAGGAATGTTCCATTTTCCTGTAAATTGTACCTCTATTTATTTGCCTTATTTAGTTTGCTATATTTTGTATGTACACACAGCATTACAATAAGATGTTATATACAAAATATGAATAATTAAACTGTGGTCCGTGTGTGATGGATAGTTTTGAGACTTTTTTTTCATTTCTATAACTTTCTTTTAGTTTTGTATTTTTTTTTTCTCACCCTGTCTTGTAGGGTTACAATAAACTTTTGTCCCTTACAACTGCCTGTCTTCTTTTTATTGATATGCTTTTTATTGATATGCTCAGTGTTTATATGCGTTTTATTGATATGCTTAATGTTTTATTGATAAACTGTGTTTTATTGGTATGCTCAGTGTTGATATGCTCAGGGTCATCGCTGCAGCGTTTGTCATGTGTGGAGAAGGAAAACAATATTCTGCTGCTTTGTCACTAGTTTCATATCTTTTATAGACTGAACGCTGAACTGCATATTCAAAATTAAAGGTAGATTAATGACTAACTGTTACATCTTCCGTTTTGGATCTACAACATTGTAGTTCATCGCTGTCGCCACTGGAGGGCAGTGAACACCGACTCTTTTGTAGTCTAAAATACAAAATAATGAGCTCGACCTTTACAAGTCACCATTTAGCTCTCAATTTAAACATCCCAAATGTGTCCTTGTTTGTTTTATATTTTAGTTCCTTTTCTTTACAAAATAATACATGGCACCTGTTGAATTGACGGTCTATCATCTGATTATCTCATATTTAGAATAAAAGGGGAGACGGGATGAAAAGCTTTGATATAGTGGACTAAAGCCATCTTCCAAGCTTATTGAAGTTTAATAATCTGTTCAGCAAAAATAATAGTAACTGCTGAATTCTTGCGATCACATGAAACTAACGACCTTGAAGGGACAACAAATGGCTCCATTAAGAGTTTGATTGACAGATGGTTCATCCAATCACCTGCCATGTATTTATTAATGTTTGTCAAACAGTCCCTGTGTAACGAGCCATACGGTGTGTCAGGTTCTTGTAACATCGGGATACAATATAAAATGTTAACTTTCTTAAGCTGATATTCATTCTTTCAAATCAAACGTAGACTTATTGTTCACTTCTGTGTCTCTTGAATGATTTACAAATAAAAGTAAAGATGGATAAACAAAGTAAGACAAACCCGCTGCTGTTTAGAGGATAACTTGATCTCAAATGGACTACTCTAATCTGAACCGTTCCCATGTCATCCCAGTTAGTCCAAGTAATAAATCTGTGGCTGTCTCCTTCCCTTCACCGTGCGTCCTTATGACCATGTGCATCTTGGGAGTTTTCCCTGATCCGCAGTGAGGTCCTGGGACAGGGACGTCGTCTGTGTACAGATTGTAAAGACCTCCGAGGAGAATTTGTGATTCTAGGCTACACAAAATAAACTGAATTGAATTAAATCTTCAGACTGCAAGCAGCAGTTGAAATATCCTCACCTGGGATCATCAGTGATTTAGCCCCGCCTCCCACATTGTGGAATCACGGGGCACTCGACCGACAGACAAAGTTAACGAAGACACAGGAGAAAGATTGCAGAATGTTTTCATTTTGTATAAATAAGTGCCAACAAGCCTCCAATAACCTGGTTTACATGTGTACTTCCTGGAAACAATTAAATAAGAGCATTGCAATGAAGTGAGCTATGATACAAAAATAGCAATACATGGACATCTGTTGTCATTTCACCAGGCAGTCACATTTTCATACAATTATACATTTAGAGCTAATTTAACAAACGCAATCAACCAAGTTCATTGTGTGATGAGTTTTTTGTGTTATAACATATGCAGTGCTTCCAGTAAACTATGATGCGGTAGAAAGAAAACAATAAAAGCTCAAGTGAACATGAAATTAAATTATTCTTCCACCGATCATCATCCATAAACGAAGTGCATTAACCAAAAACTCAAAGAGTCACAGTTGTGCTCATAGCAGTAAAGCAGAGGAAAATCATTCTGGTGGCCGGAACTTGAATGTTTGCTGAACAATACGCCCCTTCGGGTGGAAGTGGGTGTGGCCTACCTACATGGTGCCGACACTTCATTAATGCCTCGTTGTTTCCCCGGTTGGGTTGAGGGTCGCTCCGGGTTCAAGGTGAACTGCAGTACTCAAATATGACCGCTATCAAACGGTGGACATTTGCTTATCTGTTATATTTTGTGAATGTCGGATTTTGTACCGATTGTAAAGCTCTCTGTAGCAAATTAGTGATTACTTATTAATAATATTAGTGTGACAGAGCACCGTGGTAGTTATCGTACGGTGAACATCTCATACAACCCCAGTTGAAGTTAAAGGGTGATTGGATCACGAAGGACGATGAAAGTCCCTCTTCCCGCCCGTCTTGCTGACCAGTTTCACATCTGTGATGATGATGTCATGGCTCACCGCCTTGCACATGTCATAGATGGTCAGCGCGGCGACCGAGGCGGCGGTGAGAGCCTCCATCTCGACTCCCGTCCGGCCCGTACAGCGGCACGTTGCCGTCACGATGACGGCGTTCCGCGGCTCGCCGAGCTCCAGGGTGACGGAGATGTGGTCTAATGGGAGCGGGTGGCAGAGCGGGATGAGGGCGGCGGTCTGCTTGGCGGCCATGATGCCAGACAGCTTCGCGACAGCCAAGGCGTCGCCCTTGGCCAGCTGGTGGTCTCGCAGCAGCCGGAAGGGGGCGGGGCCCAAGAGTACGGTGGCACTCGCCGTGGCTGTTCGGCGCGCGGGCGCTTTGCCGCCGACGTCCACCATGGCGGCTCGGCCCTGTGCGTCCGTGTGCGTCAGCTGAGCTTCGGCGGTATCGTCGGGGGAAGCGTCTGTGCCCGATGTTTGTGTCCGATCACTCGCGGGTCGCCCGAGTTGAGCCTCGGGGTCTTTGCTGGAACTCTGATCGTGGCACAGCCTCACGCTCTGTCGTTTAACATCTCTTTCGGCATTCATTAGCGGTGTGCAAAAAACAGGAGCGGTCCTGAGTGAGCGGCCGGTCGAAGGACCCCTGGCTTGTGGGTACCCGAGGCGGTCTTCATCGGCGCGGCTCGTGAACTTTGTGCGTGCTGCACTGCGGGGGCGGTCCGTGTCCTCACAGTGTTTAGCTTTGAGATGTGACCCAACGCGGGTTCCCCCTGAAGCGGTGCAGTCCCGAAGGCACAAGAAAGCCTCTCGGTGCAGGACTCTGCCTGAGGCTGCTGCAGAGAGGGAGGTGTCGGTCGTAAGAAGGGAAGCCGTGGGGAAAGCTCTCCGGCTGTCTGGCAACTTTGCCGGAGACGGAGGCCGTTGGGAAAGGGGGGCGCCTGTTGGAGAAAGAGAACATCGGTCAGAGAAGCTGCCGATGTCAACGACAACAACAAAACACATTGAGATGAAGATGCAGTATTTGCAGCGAGGGGTCTGTACGTACTGCCAGGTCACCCACCAATGTGGATCATGGGCCTGTTCTTCATCTTCGAGATATTAAACATGCCTGAGGAGAGAAAACAAAGAAGAAGAAAAAACAAGAACCCTCAATAATGTGCGGGGAACAAATGATGGCGTGCACGTGACCTAACTGAACACGGCGTCTACCTGCGTGTTGTTTCTTCTTGTTGCCCACAGCGGCTCCAATGATTTGCAGCAGCTCCTCATCCGACGCCCCCGAGCGCAAGACATCTCTCAGAGACACCTCGGAGTTCCCAAACAAACACACCTGAGAGACAGCGGGAGGGAACACAGGGTCAGGGAGCTCCACCACGTTACGTATGTTATGTTAGGAGGAGAGCGACCGTAGCTTTACCTTGAGGTTGCCATCCGCTGTGATACGCAGGCGGTTGCAGGAGCCACAGAAGTGCTCAGACATGGAGGTGATGAAGCCCATCTGGCCTTTGAAGCCGGGCACTTTAAACGTCTGTCACGAGACCGAGGGGAGTGTCAAACAATGATCCTAATATGAAAGGCTTCTTTACAAAATAAATCATTTAAAAGAAACAAAACCAACGTCCAAGAGCTTGAGTTAGATTGGTAAATGTTGACTTTATGGTCGTTTACCAACAATTTAATGAATTGAGGATTCCAGCACAAGTTGCCGATGAGCAGCCGAGGTAGCGCTTGAGAAGTATAGTGCAGTTGGAGACACTGACCTTGGCAGTTGTGCCTCCGGTTTCAAGTCTTTCCAGGTCGGGCCACTGCTGCCTGATGAGGTCCAGCATCTCCTGGTAACTCACCATCTTCCTAAAGTTCCACTTGTTGCCTGCAGAGAGGAGCGAGGGAGTCAGTGGAGGGGGCAGCCGACACCAGCTACGGCTCAGAGGCTATTCTACCAGCAGTGTGTGTGTGTGTGTGTGTGTGCGTGTGTGCGGCAGCACATCAGTGAGGTGTTATATTAAAATCCTGTAACGTGCATAAACTCAAGCAGACCAGAAGCATAGTATACCACTAAAACACTAATGATTGTGTATTAGGAGCATTTTATTGGTGTAACTTTTTTTAAGTTACCTGAATATTAAATGGGCCTATTTGAAGACCTGCTGTAGCAGCAATGAGCATAGCAGGTAGAATTTATCTGCAATTTTTCTTTTTCAACAGAATGGGGCATTCTGTCGTAGGACCTCACAAAAAGAAAAACGACAAACAATCAAACAAGACGTTTACTAAAGGAGGGCCTCCCCAGGAGATCCACTACGAACAGCTCATCTCACTTGGTGGAACACACAGTGCAACACAAGCGTCCTTTTCCAGAGGCAGACTGTCGGCAGTCATTCGTTCTATTATGTGACCTGTGACAGTTCTCACTCCATCACTGTTTAGGCAAACCAATGAATGCATCCCTAGTAGAGACCTCGGATCCGGGCCACATCTCTCTTGCTACACATCCTAACAAATACAACCGAGGCTCTAAGAGGACATCCGCTTCTATCAGTGTCAATTTCTTCCTCAACTCTTTTTCCAGAACCCTTAAATTATCAGGCCATCCCAAAAGAGTTCCCTTTCATTTTCACATTTTAACGGCCCAGGCTCAGCAAGACACTCACCATCGAAGGGCATGTATTCGATGAAGCGCACATCCAGAGGCTTCTTCTCCGTCAGCGCCACGAAGTCGAGCAGCTCGTCCTCGTTGAGGCCTCGCATCACCACACAGTTCACCTGCAGGGGGCAGCAGAGCGCAACAACGGGCCCCTGATTAGCGAGCCCCACGGTAGTCATGTTAAATAAAAAAGGGTTCTCTTCATTTCTTTTCCATGCTCAGTGCAATGAGGAACCACGGTGTGCAGTGATTAGTCACATCCAGCAGATCAGGAAGCAGCTCCCTGTTTGACCAACTTCTGTGGGCAAAGTGTCAGGACGTGGAGCAAATGTTACATCCAGCTGTGCGGTTGCAACGCGGTGCTGCCACAGCACTTCTGGCATGAAGAGGAAGTTCACAAACCTATCCAGAAATATTTCAAACAGTCTTCAGAGAGCCTCATCACTGTTGGTTCATTCATATATACGACATGGGGAGACTCACTGAAACTAGTTCTACTTTCCTGGCCTCTTTTAGCGTTTACAGAGTATGCTCCAGTAATCACAATACTTTGTTTACTTAGTGTTAGATATTAATCGTTTTAAAGAAAAGCATAAAACCACAAAGACCTACAGAAATATATCAAGAGTTTTAAAAACCAATGAAATGAACTAACGTAGAGATTTTCAGGTGAAAGAACGTTTGATAGCCACTCCCTCTTTCTATGTAATAGATTTAGGGAACAACAATATTGGAGTCTACACGGAATACCTCAGATTTTAAGCAAAAATGACCCCAGCAGATCCGCTCTGAGTACTAAGTGTCAGTTGGCAACTTAATTACACAGTTTTAAGGACTGTTAAAAAAAACTAAAAGAACTTCTGGTCACGTAATAATAATAATAATAATAATAATGCAGTCTATTTGTAAGGCACTCTTCATCCAAGAATCTCAGAGTGCCACAGAGCCAGTACATAGTTAAAACTAACAATAATAAAAGAAACATTAAAAAAAAAAAAAGGAATAGTTGACAAGTCATAAAACTTAACTCAAAAACACCTTCCTGAATAAAAAGGTTTTTAGGCCAGTCTTAAGAGTCCAGGGTCTGTGTTGCCCTCAGGTGGTCAGGGAGACTGTTCCATATGTGCGGCGCTGCTGAGCAAAATGCCCGGTCGCCCATGGTACGTATACAAGTTGGATGCATGTAAGTTGCTTTGGATAATAGCGTCAGCGAAATGAAATGTAATGTAGAGCAAAGGGGTCGAGTACATTTGTGAAATGTAATATCTGTAAAGATCCTCATCCAAGGCAGGAGTCGTAGACTCTGAAAGATCGACGTTACTAAATAAACGTATTTACAGGCAAGAAAATAGATACTTCTTAAATTGGATCCAAGAAAAACAAAAATACAATAATAAAAATAAATGTTCAGTTAGTTTTCTGTGGAAAAGACTAAAACACTAAATGAAAGCTGCGTCATAAATGTACAGCAGTCACTGATTAATCATTGACCCAATGACCCGTGTGAGTTAACTCAACATAGAAGTGTCCCATTGGACTGGACATAGAAATCATGAATGATTTACATGTTTACAATAGGGCATGAGGAGAACATTCGGTACAGTGTGTAAAATGTTGGACTCTAAAAGCTCAGGCCTGTTGTAAAATGATGATGTTATTATGAAGATGTCAATAAAATGAAGTTATACCTTCACAGGGTTAAAGCCCATTTCGATGGCCTTTTCTATTCCCTCCATGACCTTGTGGAAGCCTGTAAAAAAAAAAGGATTTGAAATTAATGATTGAAATGTTTAACTTGGATAATGTATCAACATTTTGCATTGAACACATTAATCATACCTTCATATTATATTCTGTGCTGCTATCTAATGTAGAGATGGTGTGTGACTAGAGGGAGGATTCATGTCACAATGTAGGCTGCTTCATTTCAGCTTCTCCTTTACATCTGCACAAAACTCACACATCCAGGCCGACTACACTAGCTGGTCCTCTGCACGGGGTGAGGCTTATGTTCAGTCATCTTCTCACAATCACAATTAAAGACCACACGTGTTAACTAGGTTTCCTGGAGGCTAAGAGACAAGATTCCCTTCAGGCCATACGACACACCTAATGTCTGCTAACCTTTTACTGACTGATAACTTTAGGTGTTGTGGAGGAGGGCCGGCTCCAGGAATGGCCCACAACAACCGCTAGCACATTGATTTGGTTTGTCCACAACACCTTCATAGCATCTGACAGGTCAAATATTATTATTACCTTTCCGCCTGACAATGAACTCAAACTTGGCGGGGACCAGTGAATCCAGGCTGATGTTGATCAGGTCAAGGCCAGCGTCTTTCAGCTTCGGCAGAAGTCTGGCCAAGTTCATGCCGTTGGTTGTCACTGCAATGGTCTTCAGGCCTTCCAACTTCTTCAGTTCTTCTGCAGAGAGAGAGAGAACATGGGACAAGGAAGAGAGGGGGGAGACAGTGAGAACAGTGTACACACACACACATTATGGAAAGGACAGTTTTATTAAATCGAGGCAGCAGAACCAGAGCTCCACCAAAGGAGCTCATGATCAACGTTGATGTCGCTCACACTGAAACCGAAGCAGCACATCAACAAATCGTGCTGTGAAATTGTGTCATCTGACTCAGCGCATAGCGGTGGTGTAGCGAATCATTTTCCCTTCCACAAGTCTGTCCGAACTTGAAGCCATGCATGAAAGACCCGTCCTGTTCCTCTTCTTCCTCATGTCCCTAGCGCCGAGCGACACCACTTAAGCTCTGATGTTTTTTAACAAACAAAAAGAATGTAGCGCAACCTTAAGGAGTAGTGGTCCTGAATACCACTTTAGGTATTCATCCACTTTAGGTATTCTTCCACTAGTTCCTTACTGATGACATCCAGCACGTCAGGTTTGATGAGGGGCTCTCCTCCGGTGAGGCGGATCTTCTCCACGCCCTCGCGTACGAAGAGGCGAGCCAGGGTCAGAACCTCCGCGGTGGACAGCAGTTGGCTCCGTGGTGTCAGCTTCACCCCCTCGTCTGGCATGCAGTACTGACCTGATCATGAGGGGAAGGTGAAAGGCAAGATGGTTCAACATAGTTCATCAGTTTCAACATTCGGAAATGTTTTTATCCGCGCGCATAATCGGCCAAAACCAGTTGATCGGACTACTTCTAATACAATAGAACGAATGAAAATGAATATGCGGTTGCTTCTTTACACAGAATTTGTGCATCTCATAGAGTTATTTGTCTTTTCCAATACGTTAAAATGTTCTAGATAAAATAGATCTGCTATTCTTTCCATCGACATGTTCTCATGTGCCCTTAGTATGTTACTCACTACTATCTATCATCATCACTATTGATGAACAACATGCCAATCAACCTGCTCTCTGATGCCTAATGGTTATTAAGTTTATTTGAGCCAAATCCCCCAAATATCTCTTGCACAAATTCCGACTATACCTTGAATAAAAAGATTAGCACTTCAGTGGCACTTGCTTATGGTATCACTTATGGTATTTTTGTAGTTTGGCTTTCTTGAAGAAACGTTACACTTCTTGTTTGTACTCATGGTTGAATGCACTTATTGTAAAAACATCAGCTAAATGATGAAATATGTAATGTAATCACTTAACATGTCATTATATTGTGCAGTACTTCTTTGCACACAAGCTGGACCTAAATAACATTAATTTTGTTTATTTTACACCTTTTGCTTGCATATAAGCTCTCCTGTGCTTCTACTAGATTTCTGCCCCAGAACTACTTTGATTGCACAGCACTCGATTATTTTAATAGAGGCAAGTACTGACTGGGATAAACTGAACTTTTGTTGGGGCTACATCCGATGTAATTGCACGTAAATAAAATAAAAATGATCCTAAACAACAAGGACCTCTTTAATGTAGCACAGTGGGGAACCTCTACTCACAGCGCAGGTTGCATTTCTCCGTCAGGGAGATGCGCAGGTAGCTGTGCCTCCGGCCAAAGTTGTCCGTCAAGAACGCTGAAAAGGGTAGTATGCTGTCATCTCTCAGCTTCTCCTGGGGATAAAGACAACAGGTTGAACAGCAACGTTAAACTGATCGCTCACATCGAAAAAGATAAGTGCATTAGTCTCAGGGTGAATCGGTGTCTATAAGCCAGAAAACAATTCAACCACTTAGAGTTTTTGGAAGATATGAAACGTGACAAATAGTCATTTCCCCATAGACTTCTATACAATCTGACTTTTTTTTGCAACCGGGGAGGAGTCACTCCCTGCTGGTCAGTAGAGCGAAGGCAAGTTTTAGGACACTTCAAGACCATCGTTCATGTACTTTGTGACATTCAACGCTCACAGCTAGCATCCAATCACAATCAACGTTTAATCCCACCCAAAGATTTGACAGTTTAACCAATCAAATCACGCTGTGTGATTGAACCACGGCCTGGCCATACATTGTACATACAAGTAGGGCCTGACTGAACTTTTTGGGTAGCTTGTGCGCTGGCCTGTGAGCCTTTCGACAAGTTTTTACTGCAACCGTGTTGTATCCTGATGATGTGACACGTGATATCTCCTCTTTTAACTGTCTTTGGTTTCAAGCCAGGCACAAGGAGGCCCGGGGATGTGCTCGAGGCATTGTCAACGGATCAGGGCGTTTGTCTGTCAACAGTGGGCTACCGTTATCAGCATAAAAAAAACGGCTGATTACTTATTTATACACACACACACACATGTATTTCTGAGGATAATAGTTTAAATTCCATATCATTTCAATGAAAAATTAATGAACCATAATCATAACCCTAACCCTTAAGGACAGCCATCTTTAGAAATGTGTCTTCCTAATTCATTCTGACAAGGCACCTCAGCCACTGCAGAGTGAAGGTCATAGTTCAGATACCTCACCTGTCTGTTATGTGCCTTCATGGAGGCTAGTTCACAACATCCAGAGGGTTAGCTTACATGATGCTCGGCCATGCGAGGAAAGGTGCATCTCATTTGAGTTAAGCTGGTGTGAAAAACAATTTTTTTTAAAACATTAAAACATTCTACAAAAAAATATTTGAATGTTACTACACTGTCGTAATGTTTGGTCTTCAACTCACTGCTTAAATATCCAGTTACTGTTAGATAGCTAGCGTCAGTTAAGCCTTCAGTTGGCCCTTATGTGGACTGAGGTCGCGGCTACATAACTAACCGACACAACGTGAACCATGAATAACACGAGCCGAGAACTGTCTGTAACTGGCCGGAGAACAGACGGTCACAGGGGGGCAAAACCTCGGCACCGAGCACGCAACTTGTTCGACGTTAACTTACCAGTCTTGAGCTGGTTTTCAGGGATGAGGCGAAGTTGGCAGCGGATGAAGTCGAAAGTTCAGCCTCGCTTCCCTCGTGCGCAGCGCTGGAATACAGTCGCCGAATGTTCCCGTTCACGCGCCGCTCGAAGAGTTTTCTGAAACGCGGTACAGTCACGTGTCTCCCAAACAAGCCGCAGCTCATGCTGGCCTGCGTAGCCATGTTTGTTCCCCACTGACAGCCCCCGAAGTTAGCCGTACTTTACTGTTTACTCTTGTTGTGAGCTCCGCTCTGCAGTAAATATATCGTTCAAGCTAAGGGGGGTGGATCAGGGGCGTGGACACGTCAGCCAATCGTGCCAACGTACGCCACCAGCGCTGGTGCACCCTGGGTAGTGTAGTCCGTGGTACTTGGTAAAAGACTCGAAATCAGGCAGCGAAATAAAACACCTTTTTTAAAAAGTGTGTCCCAATATAGCTCTTGATAATGTTTTCTGATATTTAAAATGTAAAATGTTTAATATCATCAAACATATGATACTATTGAGAAAATAATCACGCTTCTGTACAGTTGGGGTGACAGACTCAGTCCTCCCTACTGCCACAAAAAAAGAAGACACAAAACGCACAATAACAAAGTTAAAGAGGAATTTGACTGATTGCGTTATTATTTTAATTTCATTTTAAATCTTGTGATAACATTGATGTGGTGATTTGTTTTGGCCACAATAATGATGAACTACGTCTCTGATACCCTGACAGCACTGCTCAACACCCACTACTATCAAGAAGAGGAAAATAAGCAAGATAAAGACAGACAGTTTCAATATTTTCCGAAGTGCCCGAAGTATGATAACTTGACAATGACCAGAACAGTCTCCATGACAACTGAGCAAACTCCACTTGCTGATAAAGGCCAAAAGAGGTGGTTGAAAACTGGAAGTATTGAGTGGATCCAAACTATATTGTCCAAACTCAATGTGATGACAGGTTAACAACATTCTCTCCAGGAACACTGTGTTTTTTTAAACTTTTAATGTTATTCTCCTCATGTGTCATGGCAGGTTTTACTACCTGCTTGTGTCTGTTCCACGCCTATTTCCTCCCACACCTGTGTTTCATAAAAAGTCTCTTGTGTATTTAGTCCATGTGTTTCCATGTTTCAGTATCAGCTCGTCTGCCTAAGTTGCTGGTTTCTGCGGTCCAGCCTCAGTGTTCTTTTTCTGTTTTTTGGGATGATCTCCTGTTCTCTGCCTGATTTATTTTGGACTTCCAGCCGTGAATTCCTTTCTTCATTAAATCACTTTATACTCTGCCTGCTGTCTCCTGAACTCTTCATCTGCTTTTGGATCTAAAGATGGCCAGTTTCCACTCTAACAATCCAAGAAAAATGGGCCAGTAACATGCAGGAAACCATCCGAAAAAAAACTAAGGCCGCTAAATACAACGAATAAGGCCTGAATGCAGTATGCAGACCTGCATGCTTTTCTAGCTATCTGGACCCACAATCCTCTGCACAGCGGATATATGAGCCAAAGGATCAACGTTCAAAGTAGTAATGAGTCCCATTTGAGTGCACACTGCTTGATTACTCTAAGGGCGGGCAGGCGATTTGGAGTGAGGTGACTTTGTGCAAATATGCTCAAACATACAGCAACGGTGTTTTTTTCAGTGTGTGATTTGGGGCAAATTTTTAAAACATCCTGACACAAGCAGCTATATTTCATTCTATTGAAGCGATCCAACAAAGAGCTACTGTACTGCTGTTTGCAATGTGAAACGTCTCCGCTAGATGGCAGTGCAATCTTGTTCTCTTTTTGTTTTGTAAAAGCCTCATTGCTTTTTTATTGAGCTCCAACAATTGGTCAGCTGGTCGATTGACACCAATGGTATTGATATTCAATTCATAGATAAATTAATTTTTTTAATGCAAGAATGTCAGAGGATGCTTTTTTGGGCCTCTCAGAGAAATCCTGCTTTTCTCCGTTGTATATCATGTTGAGCTGAGCGTCGGTGGGTTTTAGACTGACAAAACGAGACGTTTGAGGACGTCACCTTAGTTGTTATTGTTATTATTGTGGGCGACTGTGGCTCAGTGGTGAGCAGGGTCAGAGTATCGGCGGTTCCATCCCCGGTTGCGCTAGCCCACGTCGATGTGTCCTTGGGCAAGACACTTAACACCAAAATTGCTCCCGTATGAATGTGTGTGAATGTTAGTTAGTCCTGATGGGCACGTGGCTCCTCCCGTCAGTGTACGAATGGGTGTGAATGGTTGAATGATGACATGTAGTGTTAAAGGCTTTGAGTGTTTGGAAGACTAGAACAGATCTATACAAGTACTGTCAAGTGTTAAACACTCTGAGCTCACAGGACGTATCTGATTATCACTGTGTCTCTCAACCCCGAGGTGTTGCCAAACAGGCTGAAGAGGTCCAGCAACAGGTGGCAGAGGGCCCCCGCAGGTCACAGGGGCCCTCACAGGACACAGTACTGAACAATGAACCAACGTGTTATTCCATGCATCATCACATCACTACATTTAAAGTTGAATTGATCTTTTGAGGCTACAAACAGACCCTCGGGCTGGAGTCAACTCTTCCCTTTCCATAATTTCTTATCTCCAGCTTGTAGCAGCACACTCACAGCACAGGCCCGTTCTCTCCTTTCTGGGGACAAGAAATGAAGCTCTTAGCACATCTCAACATCTGGTGAATCGGTGTTGATGACTGATAGCGATGTGCTTTCCTACGCTGTGACAAGTGTGTGACGGCGAAGGAGTCTTCCAGTGGCTGGGAGTGGGGAAGAGGGGCCGCGGGTTGCAATTCTTGTCTCATTTGTGATAATCCAGTTACTTGGACTAATCCAGATCGTTATGTGGCCCAAAACGTAGGCCTGAAAGGCCATCCTGTCCCAAAAGGCCCTTCAGGCCCAGAGCTGGTGGTGAAGTGGTGAAGACAACTTGACCGTTCAGTTCTGTTCGGTTCATATCTTGATCATCCAACAAGAGGAAATTCAGTTTTTTCAGATTTCCTTTGTATCAAGGCAGCCTAAAAAGACCAAAACAAAACCTCATACAAAACAATTGAAGATGTTAAAAGTGCCATAAAAGCAACAAATAGGAATATGATAAGGACAATAGGAAGACAAGATGAAGTGCTAGGCGCTCTGGACAGCTCGGAGGCCTTTACGGTGAACAGCTGTAGCTCTCACCAGAGCCTCAGGGAGAAAACGGGACCGGACTTTCCGCGAGAGCTTTCCATTTCTGATAAAGACGGCTGCTGCTCACTAATGATGGACAAAGTTGCCTAGTTGATTCCTGTTTTGCACATTACAATAACAATATTAATGAACCAGGAGGTTAGGTCTTTGTGTTATCATTAAAAACAATTTAAATTCTGTTCTTTATAAAGATGGAAGTCCCCTTTCTCTGTGTGATGGATTCCCTTCAACACTAAAGAAGGTATCGATATGTTGAAAGAGATATCAAGGCTCACAAGATTCTAATAGCGACAATAAATAAATCGCACAGCTAAAATATGGCCTTTCAAATGATTATTGATTTATTTTGTAATAAATATTGACATTGCTTTTCAACCGTAGCACTGCTTTGTGACGTATGTCAAATTCCAATGCTGTGTAACAAGTTATGTCCTTTGTGCAGGTGGATAGGTTATTGATTATAAACGTTATGGACTTTTGTTCCCACACTGAACTGGAAATCACATTCCCTCTATCAACTATTAGTTTCTGATGCCTTAGTACACATGAACAACTTTCATTTGTATTTTTATGTTTAAATATCCTCTCTAACTGCTGTTTATGTGTTACATCCAGTCCATGTCTATCCATGTCCACTATATGCGTTTACACACTACAGAACACTTTTAAATAGACGTTAAAAAACGAGCTCATAAAACCAAGCTCGTAAACTGTAGACGACATAGACTGTAGACGGACGTAAACTGTAGACAGAGATAAACTGTAGACGTAGATAAACTGTAGACAGAGATGAACTGTAGACGGACATAAACTGTAGACGACATAAACTGTAGACGACATAAACTGTAGACGGAGATGAACTGTAGATGGATATAAACTGTAGACGGAGATAAACTGTAGACGGACGTAAACTGTAGATGACATAGACTGTAGACGGACGTAAACTGTAGACAGAGATAAACTGTAGGCAGAGATAAACTGTAGACGGACGTAAACTGTAGATAAGCGTAAACTGTAGACGACATAGACTGTAGACGGAGATGAACTGTAGACTGACGTAAACTGTAGACAACATAAACTGTAGACGGAGATGAACTGTAGACTGACGTAAACTGTAGACGACATAAACTGTAGACAACATAAACTGTAGACGGACATAAACTATAAACGACATAGCCTGTAGACGGAGATGAACTGTAGACGTAGATAAACTGTAGACCGAGATGAACTGTAGACGGACATAAACTGTAGACAACATAAACTGTAGACGGAGATGAACTGTAGACGGAGATAAACTGTAGACGGAGATAAACTGTAGACGGACGTAAACTGTAGAAGGAGATGAACTGTAGACGGACGTAAACTGTAGACGTAGATAAACTGTAGACGTAGATAAACTGTAAACGGACGTAAACTATAGTCGACATAAACTGTAGACGGAGATGAACTGTAGACAGAGGTAAACTGTAGACGGAGATAAACTGTAGACGGACGTAAACTGTAGACGGAGATGAACTGTAGACGGACATAAACTGTAGACGGAGATAAACTGTACACGGACGTAAACTGTAGACGACATAGACTGCAGACGGAGATGAACTGTAGACGGACGTAAACTGTAGACGACATAGACTGTAGACGGAGATGAACTGTAGACGGAGATAAACTGTAGACAGACGTAAACTGTAGACAACGTAAACTGTAGACGACATAGACTGTAGACGTAGATAAACTTTAGACGTATATAAACTGTAGACTGACGTAACTGTAGACAACATAAACTGTAGACGGAGATAAACTGTACACGGACGTAAACCGTAGACGACATAGACTGCAGACGGAGATGAACTGTAGACGGAGATAAACTGTAGACGGACGTAAACTGTAGACGACATAGACTGCAGACGGAGATGAACTGTAGACGGACGTAAACTGTAGACGACATAAACTGTAGACGGAGATGAACTGTAGACGGAGATGAACTGTAGACGGAGATAAACTGTACACGGACGTAAACTGTAGACGACATAGACTGCAGACGGAGATGAACTGTAGACGGACGTAAACTGTAGACGACATAAACTGTAGACGGAGATGAACTGTAGACGGAGATAAACTGTAGACGGACGTAAACTGTAGACGACGTAAACTGTAGACGACATAGACTGTAGACGTAGATAAACTTTAGACGTATATAAACTGTAGACTGACGTAAACTGTAGACGACATAAACTGTAGACAGAGATGAAGTGTAGACGGAGATAAACTGTAGACGTAGATGAACTGTAGATGGAGATGAACTGTAGACGGAGATAAACTGTAGACGGACGTAAACTGTAGACGACATAGACGGTAGACGGACGTAAACTGTAGATGGAGATAAACTGTAGACGGACGTAAACTGTAGACAACATAAAGTGTAGAAGGAGATGAACTGTAGACAGAGATAAACTGTAGACGGATGTAAACTGTAGACGGAGATAAACTGCAGAGTCTACAGTTTATCTCCTTCTACAGTTTACGTCCGTCTACAGTTTACATGCTCATGCAGACTGTCACCACAACTCAGCAATCACATTTTAAACGCAGGCTTTACACACTACATTTCAAATGTGTGCAGAGGTTCTCAACAAAGCCCCCTTGGTAACTGAATCAGTATATTAATTAAAGATAGAATCACTTCAAATAATATAATTTAAGACTTGGCGTAAAGGGAAAGCCTTTAAACCTGTAATATTCCAAAATACAGGTTTTCCTCTTACGTGTAGTGGTGTTTATCGATCTAAATGGTTTCGGTGTGAGTTTCCTACTTTTGGAGGTATCGGCCGTGGAGATGTCTGCCTTCTCTCCAATACAATGGGACTAGATGGCACTCGGCTTGTGGCCCTCAAAGTGAAAAAAAAAAGAAGAAAACCTTTGAAAAACTTAACAATCATGTCTCGGTTTCTTAAAATAATCCACAGACCTTGCTGTGAGCACTTTCATGTGGGAACTATTTTCTTTTGAGGAAGCGTGCATCTCCTCATGACCAAGAGGCTTGTGCTCGTAACAGAGCCAGATGTAAACATTGATGGCGTCCTCCAATGCTGAGTTGTTACGTTAGCCAGCTCAGTGTTGCTAGGTGAGCTAGCAGTATCGAGTATAGACGGACGATTTCTGCAGCGTGGTGATAAGGTCAAATAGTCCCTCACAAGGGCTCGCAACCAGGTCTGTGGACTATCTTGAGTAGCCAGGTCGTGGTTTCTGGAGAGAGAAGTTGCTGTGGACTTTTTCAAATGTATTTCTTTGGCGCTTTGAGCACCACAAGTCCAGTGTTATCTAGTCCCATAGTAATGGAGAGAAGACCGACATCTCTATACGGCCAATACCTCCAACACTCCACACCAACACAGTACTCTAGATTGATGAATAGTACGACGGGTATGAGGAAAAATATGTATTTTCAATTTTGGAACTGTCCCTTTAAGTTAGAATGACCTAACACAAGCATATTCTGACCTAATGTTGTCAATATGGCAAATATCACACTAAAGCTGCCAAATGCCTCTTTACGATGCACAGGAGCGTTGTGATCTGAACGCAACCCTGAACCTTGTGAAAAGCATTGAAGTGTCTGGCACATGGATCGTGTCGGCGTGCTCTTGGAAGGTGTGAGGACTACATTAGCACATACGAACAAGTGTCCACCAAGCGCTGTGAAGCAGGACAACGCTTCCTCGTTTAATGTTCGCGGACTCTTGAGCTATTTTATTCATTTCTCCCATTGTTTTGCTGTCAACCAACAACCACAATTCCCTGCAGAACCAAGCAAAGAGTGTTAGGCAGTCTGCCGGCCTGTTCGTCCCCTCCAATGGATGACAGCGGTAATTATCCTGTCGTGACACAGCAATTAAACAGAGGTATTTAAAGCCGGCGCCGATCGTGGAAAAGATTCCTCAAATGATAGACTCACTTGATCACCTTCACCCGGCAGTATTCTCTCCTGTTCTGTGTGGGCGAGTTACTATTACATTAGAGGGAACATGAATTTGCATATGGCTAACACCGATTCACACCATAACAGCTAATCTCTGGAGTTGTTTTTTTTCTGAGCACTGTGTGATGGAAGGATCCGATCTGTGCCTTCTTGTCCTTCACTTTACTGGTGAACTGCAGGAGGAAAATAAAGCCTTTTCTTTTCATTTGATTTTGAAATGCATCATGAAGCATTAACACGTAGTTTGAGTTACATCGACAATACCTTAGATTGGAGTCAACAATAATAAGAACACATATTTGAGTTACTCAAAAGGCTCCTTTTACCAAATAAGCAAAAGTCATCTTCTCCAGTAGAGATGTAGAGATTCTATACCCTTCATGTATTCATGCAGCTGCCACCACTCATTGACATGTCATCACCTTATAGAGTTGATGCCGATGGAGCATACTAGCAAACGGCTGATTATTTACACATTGAGTGTTTCCAACATGGGTGAAAATATTCTCTGTGCGTTTGTTGCTTCGAACAATGCTTTTCACATTACACATACTCCTTTGGTTCGTTGTCAATATGAAATGATGGATTGAAGCAACCTCAAAGATTTAAGAGGATCTACTGGCAGTAATGGAACATAATATGCGTCATTTTATTCTTTAATAGTGTATAAACACCTACAACTAAGAACTGCTGTGTTAGGGTTAGGGTTCATTAGCTCAGAATGAGACCTGCATATCTAAATACAGAGCGAGTCCTCTTCATGGAGTCCACCATGTTGCACCGCCGTGTTTCTACAGTAGCCCAGAACAGACAAGCTAAACACTGGCTCTACAGAGAGAGTCTTTTGTCTTTTCTTTTTTCTTTTTACCATCGACTGTATATAAGAAGTGGACGAAGTCACCATGACATCACCCATTGGCTGACCCATTGGCTGACTAGTTACAGGGTGCCAGTTAAAATCATTTCTGTCCCCAAGCAGAAGCTCATTGTGGTGTTGGCATCAGTTGTCCTCGCTCAGTAAGCAGGTGGTGCAGGTCTATGAGGCTAATTAGTCATCAGCATTTGTCATCATGCCATTTGGGATGCATGGAGCCGCCGCGTTTTTTGCTTGTGTGGTGGAGGAAGGTGGGCGTCCTCATGTTGCCCACCAACCGAAACCTGGCAGATTTCTAGATTTGATGAATTCAGCACACTGAGCCCAGGATGGCAACATTTGTTGATATAATGACGATGATGACGATGATGATGATGATGATAAACCTATACTTTCAAGCTGTTTAAAAGTCACAGAGCTGCTTCACATCGTCAGGTTGAACCACACAGCAATTAGGTGCTTTAACAATCTTAAGATGAGCTCATACTTTCATATTCCTTTATCTTTGATTTAAATGCAAAAATCCAAAAAGTATCCATAATCTGTCTTTGTCTGAGGGATTCCAACAAGCTCCACACAGCTGGCCAATTCACTTACCTAAATACTCTCCATCATTTTAATGAGAACAAATGTTTTGTGCCAAAATTAATTATTTAATTGTCTAAAGTAGAGCTCAATTAAACTCTAATCAAATTCCTGGCATCTTTAACAGAATTTGAGAAACACCATCATCTTTGACTCACATCTCTAAAGAACACCTGTTTCCTCACAGGATGAAAACACAGAGCAGCCTCTACTTGTTGTTGTTGTTGTTGTCCCTGTTTTATATGATCTGTCTCTAAGTACAGAAAAAAAGAAGCTTAGGTGGCAGTGGCTGAGATTGTCATAATGGATGATGAATGAGTCTGACACAAAGTGTCCTAAATTATTCACCGTGGTTCTTTTTGCTTTTGCATTGGGGCCAATGACAGTGGACATTCACCTTTTTCCAGAATGTCCTGTGACCAATGGAGCCACCACCATGGTCATTTCCACTTATGTAAGGAGAGATACTACAACTAGATCATGTATGTAATTCGGTGTGGCTATGCGAAGCAGCAGGCTCATAGAGCTTATTCCGTCCTATTATTATTCTTCCGCCAGAACTTTGGTCGAGCGTACAAGCAGCAGCGTTGCTCGCATATGCGTAAAAAAATACATCAAAACGTGCGGACTGATCGGGAGTCGTGTGCATTTAAGTGGCGAAAAGATCCGCCCGGTTGTTTCTTGGAAAAACGCGAAAAATGGCGAGAAGAATCGCAAAGATGGGGAAAATACTTTGGACCACTAAGGATCCCAAAGCGTAGGATCCCTCTCCTCCACCCCCCCCCCCCCCCCCCTCCCCCCACCCCTAATAAGGTTTACTCAGCCATAGATTTCCGACACGTCTTTCTTTTTTTGTAACATATTGCCAAATATCTTGTTGAAAATCTGGGTTTCTCTTTTTCAATAAAGTGATGACAAAAGTAAATGCCATTTGTTGAGATTGGTAACATTTGAAAAAAAGGTTTTTAGAAAAGTGACTATTGTTTTGCATGGAAAGATAATACATGTATTTTTGTCAAAGATGTTTTTTAAGTGGCTGCAACTATAGTATGTTATTTAATGTTAAAGGAGAAATATAAACATATATATATATATATATATATATATATATACTGTATATAATTAACAGCAAATGACTGTGTAATGTAAAGAGATCGTGGAGTAATGAATGAAGTCTCCCTCTGTGTCGGTATCCACTCTTTACCTTGCTTTGTTGACGGGCAGGCTTGCATGTGCTTTTAGTGAGTGCATGTGAGTGCATGTGAGTGCATGTGAGTTTCCCCCACTGGTTAGCAGCTGCTGCTCTGCACTGCTCTCACTGATAACTCCACCCCGACAATGTAAACAGACTGCTTTTCCTACACCGTCTATTTTGTCCGCATGTTATATGATTTTTGATAAAAAAGAAAATAGAGTGTTTAAAAAAATTTAACTAAGGATCCTTCTTCTTCACAGCAGCAGCCCCAATCAGCTTGCCGGGCCTGTATGGATATTGGCCAGACCACAGAGCCAGAGACGACAGTTGTCAGTCAGGGCCAGTTTCTAGCCTTCGGCCTGCGCTGAGCATCGGCCCAGTGAGCTGGAGTCCAGACTGGAGCTGCTGCAGTCCCAGTTAAAAAGGTGAGGCGGTGTCATGTTTATGTATCTGGGACTGAAAATAAAGAGGGGGCATCCGGATTTGAACCGGGGACCTCTTGATCTGCAGTCAAATGCTCTACCACTGAGCTATACCCCCTAGCAATAGACAATATTTACTTGTACGTCACATTTGTGTTTCTGGAGGCACCTCCCTTTCTAGCATGGTGTGAATGTGCGAGAGAAGGGGGAGGGGAAAGACCAATAAGAAAAGGGTCAGCGGTGAGACTAAATATTCTCTGTAAAGTCAGACATTTAAGTTGGTTGTTTTCTGATTGTGAAAATAAATCGCTGACGTCTTTCTTTATCCTGCCAAGGCTGGAGACTCGTATGACGGCAGACATCAATGTGATCCTGCAGCTCCTCCAGAGGTAGATGGCTCCAGTGCCTCTGGCCTACAGCCCTCACCCCACCTTCACCCCACTACCCTGTACAGCACAGGAGCACCCACAATCCACACTGTCCCTCCACTCCAGCCTGTGCAGATCGACAGCACGGCCTCACTCCTGCAGGTGTTGTCTTCAGTTTACACACATACAGTGATAATGTTTGCTTAGCATTCGTTCTTTAATAAGCAACTCTTATTTGTAAATGAAAGGAATAGATATACTCGCGTTTGGCACCGTAGCCGGCACGCGCTGTTCGTTGCATTATTTTCCGAAATGCCAGAGGGCGTACAAACAAAATGAACTGTGAAGAAACAAAAAAACAACAAGTGTAACCGTTAAAACACCATATCCTCCTCTCTCTTTCCAGAGTCCAGACTCTGACTTCAACCACAAATCCACGGACCCCCTGTCCAGTGGGATCCATCTCACTGTGGCCTCTGACGACACGGTGTCCATGTCGCCGGACGGCGACCCGCCACACCTGTCCTCTGTGGACCTCGCCGATCCTCAATTTTCAGGGGCCAAACCAACGCTTCCCCTCCCTCCCTGAGCACCTGGAGATGCCCACACAGATGCAGGAGATCCAGAGGCATGTTTCTGACCCTGTCCTGCCAGCTGGCAGCTAGAACACCAATTACCAACACCACCCAAAAGCCTGGTCCTTTGGACGGGACAGCCATACGTCCCCCACTCTGTGACCTCCCTTTTCCTCCTTTCAAACCTCCTCTGCCCTGTTCAGATGCTGCTGCAGGCGTTGGACGCCTTGCCTTCCACGTCACTGAGGGTTCAGAGTGCCTCTGTTTCTTACGCGCAGAATCCAGCGCTCCTTCAAAGCCGAGGTCCTGTACGAGGATGACTTTATTCACACCCAGCAGGGTGGCCAAAGACATACTACATGCATCATGCAGTCGCTGGATCCCAAACCAAGGTTTCTTTAAGGAGAGGTGAAGTGTCACGGACTAGTATGTACTATGTATGTACTAGTGACTACTTTGTATAAGAATCGACCAATTAGACTTGAGCTTAGAGAAATGTAATCATTTATTTGAATTTGAATTGATTTCCCTAATATTAGAGATGTATCGGTCTTATGAACAATACATCTGGTAAATGTAATAAACTATCAGTGATATAAGTTAGAGGCACACTTTTGTTGTTTTGGTGTGTATGTTCAACAATATCAGAAGGCATACTGTAGCTCTCTGTCAGTCTGAAGGATTCAAGGCAGTGTTGGAGAAAAGTGTCATTTTCATCTCATATTTCATGCACTGACATTTAGCCACGAATAAACAGACTTGTGATCATGAGAAGGTTATTGCGACATACACAGCCGAGCAGCAGAGAACATCTTCATCGTTTCTTATACCTTTACACGTATCGCTCTTCCGGGTTTGTTTCAGATCATGGCCGCTTTGCTCGGTTCCCCCTGTGTCTGTGTCTGTTTCTGTGCATCTGCTCTGCTCCACTCTTCTTCATGGTTTCATAATGCACCTGATGTGTTTATCATTGTGCCAACATTAGAGGACGTGCTCTCGACTTCTCGACACGGCAACAGGTCAAAGGGAAAAATTGCAGAAGTTTGCTTGGCTTTGTGAAGTGGACGCACAGAAAAGTTGCCTCAAGGCCTCCTGTGTTTGAGACGATTTTCCAGCTCCAACCACGAGGTGAACTTGACGTATTACAAAAGTACGTGTAAATGTTTACGTTACGGTTACGGCGTTAACAGGTTACGCGTGCGCATGCGCAAGGTCCAAGATCCTTTAATGCTGCATTAATGAGACTCACGTGTATCTTTACATTTGACAGGAGGGAAAATAAAATAATAAAATCAACCGCAGGCGATGCAGATGAGGAGAGACCAGTCTGTGTTTTATGTCTGAAAACTCTGGCAGCGGACAGTATGAAGCCCAACACATTAAAAAGACACTGGAGACATTACACCCCACTCACGGAGATAAGCCACGGGAGCTCTTAATCTATGCGTGTGCGTGTGTGTGTGTGTGCGTGAGTGTGTGTGTGCGCGTGTGCGCGCGTGTGCGTGTGTGCGTGCGTGCGTGCGTGCGTGTGTCCAAAAGGAGCAGTAGCGACGTAGAAGGGGCAGGAGCAGGAGGCGAGTGTTCGGGATATACAGCTGTTGGTGTGTCCATGCGAATAAAAAGGTTTTGTGGACCCCAAGATTCAGTGTTGCTGCCTCTGTTCAGTCCGGGGCTCTCGGGATAACGTGGGAAACCGTTACAGTAGGAAACCCGGTTTGTAGAAAAAGGTCTTTCCACGAATGAGAGAGCATCCTACCTGGATGTCCTGCCTGGTCAACTCGGGTCATTTTACCCATTTTTGAACCGCTTTTAAACACTTTTTTTCCCGACCAATTGGAGCACCATCCCGGGCTCTATAATTCGGCATGCTGGCCGTAAATGTGGCATCCGGATTTCGAAATTGTACCACACATTGCAATTGCTTTTGTTTACCATTTGCAAGTTGCAAGTGACACAGGGGTCTGCTCAGAACTAGGCTGTAGAGTTTGTTTCTGTGATCACTTTGACCGCATTGAAATAAATTTAAATTTAATAAAAGACCAGGGGGAGGGGGGGGGGGGGGCGCAAAACTGTCATTGAGCGGGTGAGGCTGAGTGCTCCTTCCAGACTGAAGAAAAGCGAATGTCTGAAAGGTCCCCATCCTGCTGCTTTTACGGATCCATTCTCCAGATCGACAATGTCGCTGTCAGAAGGACTGTTTCCACACTCCATTCATGAAGTGTTAAACTCAGTTTGAGCTGAGATTTCTTGAAGTTAAAATGCGGTGCTTTTCATCAAATAACCTTTCAGTAAAAACCACCACTGAGGACACTGATCCATCTTATCCTAACTTTTCTATAACTCACCTGTGGTTTCTCAACACTCTCGTCGTCCGCACCAGGTGCCAGTCATCGAAGCCAAGCATTTGCGTGCCAGAGAGAGAGAGAGAGAGCTCATGAATTGTAGCACATAGACATTTTCCATGCAAAGCACCGCCACCACCCACCACACCTCGCTCATCAGCCATGAAAGCGTTGCGCTGACTCAGTGATTTACATTCCTGATGAGAATCTGGATGCCAATATGAAATAGGTGTTGTGTCTGCGTGTTGTAATCCGTCCCCACTGCCAAGTTTGATACAAGCAGATGGAATCTTATTACATGGGGATCAGATTTCAAGTAATTCAAACTCCCTCCATCATTTCCAATATCCGACCCTGCTTCACCTCAAAATATCTGGAGTGAGTCGTTCCTCTGACGTGCATACGGTTTGAAAAGAGGCACCCAGTTGCTCTATTCAATCTATTACAATGAACGGAGCCGAGTGCATTCAATGTGGCAGTCCGGCGTAAAAGCAAAAGGCTTTTTTTTCCGCCGAGGCAGAATAATGAGAGCGAGACTGTTATTTAAAGACTGGAGCCATGACAACAGAAGACCACTGCTGGTGAGGGAGATACGTTCGTTTTTTTGAGAGAGAGAGAAAGAAAGAAAGAAAGAAAGAAAGAAAGAAAGAAAGAAAGAAAGAAAGAAAGAAAGAAAGAAAGAGAAAGAAAGAAAGAAAGAAAAAAAGAAAGATAAGAAAGAAAGATAAGAAAAAGTGTAGTGGGATATGATGTTATTCTGTTTAGGGGTGCAGTAGGTTTGACTGACAGACGTTCTAAATGTTTGCCCTGCCATCTGTTGCCAACACATTCATGGCATCATATTATATGTCTTAGTTTGATCCCCCTAAAGGTGGAGGACACTCTGCAGGAAGTCCTGCTTTCATAGGATTTTTAATTGAAAGATCAAACACATCAAAACTCGGATTCTATATTCAAAATCTGATTTTTTTTTAAATTTATATTTCCACTCTAACAAACATTACTTGTGATACATTCTTTATGAAACGAGAGCTCAGGTGCTACTAGCTACCAACAAAAAGCCCTCCAGCCAGTAAGTAGACTGCATGTTATCCCAGATGACCTTTTAACCTGCTTTTGGGGCCTTAAACACAAGGTGTTCTGGGTGTCCCAGGTGGCCACCAGGTTGCCAGTAGCCTCTTAGTTCACTCAACCTTTATATCCCCACGGGGTACGATTTAGGTCCCAAATATGCCGTTCATGGGTTCACATTCATGTGTTAATGTGTTAATATGTTCATGAATCAATAACGAAAATAATGATGCCACATACCAAATTAAACAACAAAGCCTGGGGCTACAAGAGCATATAAGCCAATTTTCCATGCTTCAAACACAATTCAACCAGCAAAGATAAACATGACCATAAGAATGACTCGAGATGACTCGGAAAATGACTTGGAGACCAATGGATTCAGCCTCAACCTTCAAATAAAATGTAAAGCTGTCAAATGTATAATTTAAAGAGATATTCATTCTGGAAGTTTCTTCTTTTTTTAAATATTTCTTTTTTCTTTTCTCTGTGTTCTATCATCAACCAATACACATACTCCGATATACACACTAATCTCACAAGTGTGTTCTGTATATTATACCGTTGAAATGATTAAAATAGCCCTTGTGGTTGAGGAGATAATCTGGATTTAGTATGGGTCTGCAAACCGTTCAGAAAACACGGCATTAGCTGATTTATTGGCCCACTTTGGGGGTGACGTAACGACACCGGCGCATCACCCCCTGAACAGTGCTATTCCCCCCACTTCCGTCTCCTGCATGTGTGACCAAACGGTTTAGTTATCTGTCCTTTGGTTAGTGGTGTAGTAAAATGAGGATACTAAGGAACAAGTAAGACGATCCTCAAGAGGAAGCATGTGCTCCATCCCATCCATTGTTGTTCCTCTCCTCTGTGCTGTAGTCTATTTAACCAGAAATCACTGTATCACTTCCTTTAATCAAAGCATGCGTTGTTTTGGTAAACTCTAAGCCATTTACCAAATGAATGCCACCTTGAAGGACATAACCATGGAGCCATCACTACGGACTTACACTCCTTCAGGAACTGAAAAGAAACTCGGCCCTTTAAGCCTGTCAACCCCTTCCATCCAAACTTACAGCTATTGACGAAGAGAATAGAAAGTACAAAAGGTTGTGTTTTTTAAATGGCCCTTTGAGTCCAACTGTATGGTTTGTAAGGCCTGAATGGCCGAATGCCATGATTGTGGATGCATCGATTATTGTGAGAATAACGCGCGACCTTCTCCACATTATCAATCCGATCCTTTGCTCATCGGGATTTGGGATATTTTCTCTCTCATTCGTCATGTAGTATGTGGGCAGCTCTGTTGGATCCCTGTCTTTAAATCTCCCCCCACACTTCTGTGAGCCAAAGCCACCACCATCGCAGCGTTCTTTAAAAAAAAGAAGAAGAAAAAAGATCTGGTTGGAAAACATTACTCATTGAATCTTTTTTTATTTTTGTGTGTGTTGCTTTCCACTGTGATCACAATCAAGAAGGAAGAGACGTCCCTCTAAATGCTCTGAACCTCCCCATGCACACGCCTACACTGCCATAAGACCAGTGGGAACTCATTATAAGGAATAACTAATAGTCAGTATTAAACCACATCGATCGAAACCTATTCCCCATCAAATCCTCCACCGGACACATGAGCTCTCTGGGACTGAAGCATCAAAGCGCTCTGGGGGGGGGGGGGGGGGGGAGGGGGGGGGGGGGGAGAGCTTCCTGCGTCCTTCATGCGTTTTTTTTTGTTTACAGGTCGCCACGGGGAGAAAGACGCTGCGCAGAATGTTCACGCAACAGCTGCACATTTGTTTTCAAGTTGTCTCGCTCTGCAACTTACCCACTCAACCCGTGTGTGTGCGTGTGTCTGTGTGTGTCTGTGTGTGTGTGTGTGTGTGTGTGTGTGTGTGTGTGTGTGCGTGTGTGTGTGGTTGGGGGACCGAGGGGGAGAGGGGAGGGGGAGCGTTTCTGAGCATCCCAGTGTGTGGGCGTGTGCGGCCTCTTACTCGGAAGTGTTCCCCCCCGCCGCTTCTCACGGACCACCGCCTCGGATCACGTCAAGAACCTCTGCGGGCAGCGACTTGTGAAATTGCGTTTCGCAGGGTCAATGTTGGCCTTCCCTCATGCAGCAGACACTGACCTCTTCTTCGCGGAATAGGATCTGGTTTTCCGTGCAAGACGGCTGCATGAAGAAGCAATGCGACGCCAACTGTGGCACCATGGGGAGGCAGCTCAGTGAGCAGGAAGGAAAAGTACTTTACTTGAGTACTTCCATTTTATGCTACTTCATTATACTGTATGTAGATATTGCACTTTTTACTACATCCAGACCATTTGACAGTTTTAACAACTATTATTACACACAAAACATGAGGTTATGATGCATGTATAATTACCTATAATAAGTGGTTGGATTAGGATCTTTTATATTACTTCTCAAAACTAGTCTTAAACATTTTTTTTTTTTTTAAAAGAAGCTTTTTATAATCATTTTATTTCAAACAGGTCTTCCATCATCACTCTGTATGTCATTTGGCAAGGGAATGACCCTTGGACAAAAAGCACTCTATTAATTACAGTCAACCACAACACTCAAACTACGTATCTTTTCATTAAAAAAAAGTAATTTATGAAATGTTTGCCAGGCTTAAGAATGACATATTCATATATATAGATTGTGTTTTGTACAACTATGAAGTAAAGCATGCTGACATGAATGGAGCAAAAATATTGGAAGTGAATATTTGTTGGATAATGGTTATTGCAGCTATTCAGTAGTCACCTGTGGTTGATGTCAGGTTGGGTTAGATGTCTCCTGCCAAAGATTAATAAATGGGAGAAAAGGTCCCTTCACTTTTGAGACAGTATGAGAGCCCATATGTTCTCAATTTTTAAAAGCTTTCTTTTGGGATTTTCCTATCTGTCCAAACCATCGGCAGACTTTGACGTTGTTTTGGTCTTTTTGTAGTCATTTTAGTTTGTGTCTTTTTGTAATTATGTTGTACTTTTTGTTGTCATCTTGGATCTCTTTGAAGTCATATTGTGTCTATTTGTAAACATGTTGTGTCTTTAGAAGTTATTCTGCCCCTTTTTAGTCACTGTGTTGTCTCTTTGCCGTTGTTTTGCATCTCGTCATGTTTTGGTCTCTTTGTAGGTGTATTATGTTTCTTTGCACTCATTTTATGACATATTTGTAGTCATTTGAATCTCTGGATCAAAATGCACTTTTTTTTTTTTTTGAGTGACATATTGCAGCTGAAGTCCCGGGAGGGCCCCTCACACTTTGGGCCCCTGGGCCTGTGCTCTGTAACCATGTTCAGGTAATCCATCCTGAGGGAATTACTCTCTTGGGTCAGCCAGACACAAAGGGCACGGAACAACACAAATATGAGCACAAGAGAATCAACTACGATCAACTTTAGCATAATCTGGCTCCAATAATGACTCAGTTTTAGTCATATTGATCTAATTTAATGCATTTCTTAAAACAATAGCAGCTGTGAATCCACCCACCTTGGTCCAACATAAGTCTCTACCTCATACATTTGCCACCAAAGCACTGAAAGCTAATTATAAAACACTTTAACTTCATTCAACCTGCTGTGAAAACTATCCTTACGGTTGAAATCGGGGGAAGTTGCTAGCGGGTTAAATGTGACGCTTTAATGAGTCTCTGTGCACAAGCTCGTGTCCCAGAGCATATGCACGTTTTATGTTTATGATAACAACAGCTAAACAGCGAGAGTTATGAACACAATGACCGCACCGCGGAACAAGCAGCGCGCGGCACATACAGAAGCGACACCGCCGTGTAAAGACTGCATGCTATGTACAATGTTGTGACCGTGAAACATGTCTCAGTGTCTTTAAAGGCAGGGTCCGAATTGTATCATTTTAACTTAGGCTTTAAATGTGTTCAAATACTACAAAGACCCCCGGTCTTCCTCCCTCCTCTCAATCCCTGCTTTTCCTGCGCGCGTCCCTGCCCGACTTCAGCTCCATCAGCTCCACCTCGTGCTTCGCCGCGCTCTCCAGCACTTTCTGCTTGTTGTAGAACACCACGAAGTTGTTTATGATGGGGTGGATGGGCAGGGCGATGGCTATCACCCCGCACAGGAAGCTCACGGCCGCGTTGCACTTGCCGAGCGTGGTCTTGGGGTAGATGTCCCCGTAGCCCACCGTGGTCATGGTGATGATGGCCCACCAGAAGGACTGCGGGATGCTCCGGAAAAGCGTCTCTGGGTGGCTTTGTTCCATGGTGTAGGCCAGCGCCGAGAACACGAAGATCCCCACGCTCATGTACATGAGCAGCAAGCCCAGCTCCTTCAGACTGTTCTTGAGCGCCTGGGTCAGGGTCTGCAGCCCGGAGGAGTGGCGCGCCAGCTTGAAAATACGCGCGATGCGCATGATGCGCAGCGCCTGGACAGCCTGCTGCACGTTGGTCAACTCCATCATGGACGAGGTGCCGAGGTAGGTGAGGGACAGGACCACGTAGAAAGGCACGATGGCCATGAAGTCCACGACGTTCATGAAGGAGAACGCGAAATGCAGCTTGTTCGGAGAGGAGGCGAGACGCAGCAGGTACTCCGCGGTGAACCACGACATGCAGGCGGTCTCGATCGCCACCAGGATCGGGTGCTCCACCAACTTTCCCTCTGGGTCCGCCACCTGGAGCTCCGGGATGGTCCCCACGCACATCACCACCGCCGAGACCAGGACCGAGAGGAAGGACGCGATGGCGATGACGCGCGCCGGCCGCGAGGAACCCGGCTTCTCCATCAGCCTCCACAGGAACCTCTGGCACCGCTGGGTGCGCGTGATGCACCGATCCACCTCCAGGTCCTCCAGAATCACTTTCACTTTGTTTGCAATCTCCGTCAGCTCCTCCTCCTTCTCGCTCAGGTAGCTTTTACAGCACTCGTCCAAAACTGCCTGGTCGATTTTCCAGAACTCCATCTCCTTGATGAAACAGATGGGGCAAATGCCGGGTTTGATGTGGATTTCACCGAAGTAGTAAACGTCGATGATGCACTTGAAGGCATCGGGATCTCGGTCGAAGTAAAACTCCTTTCTGCCCGGGTCAAAGTCGTCGCAAAGCGCGGAGATGACGTCATGGTTCTGAGGGGAGCAGTTCAACAACTCTGCCAGCCTGCTCTCCGGGTAGCGGTTCAACACGTCCCCGAAGAGCACCACCCGGACTCCGCCGATGTTCACAGCAATCTCCCCCTCGTCGCACGAACCAGTTCTGTATTTGGGCTTCGGAACTGTCCACATTTTACTCAAAATGGTTGACAGACTGAAATATGCTCCCTGTATTGTTGGATGTATTAACAAAACAAGCGCACTAACCGGAGGGCAAGTCCATTATTTCGACGCGTAAAAGCGTGTGCTCTTCAGGCTGTTCCGCGCAGTGAATGGCACAGCTTGAGCGGCCACACTTCCCACCCCACTCTCTCTCTCTCTCCTCCCCCCCCCCCTCTCTCTCTCTCTCTCTCTCTCTCTCTCTCTATCTCTCTCTCCTTCAAGATTTAACTACAGTAAATAAGTTTAAAAAAAACACAGTTGTGTTTCTCTCTCTTTCTCTCTCCCCCTCTCTCTATCTCCTTCTCTCTCTCCCTTTCTCATTCTCAAACACACGCACACAAACACTCAGGGAGAGAAGAGAGGGAACAAGTCTCATGAGCTCACGTCTGGGTGATCCAATATGTAACCTGTTAAGAAAACGAGTCAACAAATATAAGAGCAGCATTAATAACCCCATGATGAAGATAAACTGTAAGTCTCCCCACAGTGGTTATAGCCCTATTGTCCCTCTGAATGCTCGACGGTAAACACATTATTCATTATAGCAAGTATATATTAATATAATATAATTAATAACATTTACCTTGTTGTTAATATCCAAAGATCTTCTGCCATCAAACATTCTGATTGATCACATTTAAAGTGGTGCACTCTCTGTGATCATGTGCTGAATAGCATTCCATGGTGGAGAGTACTAAGTACATACTCAAGTGTTGTGGCACTGCTACTTAAAGATATGTTATTTTCATGTTACTTAATCCTACTGCGCTATGTTCCATCCTTCTTACTGTATCTGACAGCTGAAGTTACGAGTATTCAGATTAGGATTTTCATAAATAATTCACAATTAGTCATTTGGTCTTGTCGGCCTATTACAAAAACAAGTGGTGTAGTTGGGACTCGTTGTCATGTTTCAGATATAAATAGTTACCGCAAAGAGACATTTCTCCTCTAGACTAGTGCCGATCACATTTAGATCACAATTTGAGGCCCAAAGCGGTAAACTTGTGTCTTCTTCTTATTTCCTACCTCCTCAATCACCTCACAACCTCTCCGCTTCAAGGACAACTGGACTAAACCACTGGGCTATATGTGAGAGCCCCCCACAGATTCAGCATTATGGACAGTTTTTCAATAATGGATAAACAATTGCTGCAGCAGAGATCTTTTTTTTTTTTTATTACACACATTCTTCTTCTTTCCCACAAATACCCACAATTCAACTGACTAGTTTGGTCGGAAACGTGTTATGCTAGTAAGATCACTTCTTTCTAACGCCACACCTGATTTTCAAACTCGTAGTCTTCAACCCCAAACGACGCTGCCTCAAGTGACATCACTTGAGGGAACGTGTCAGACATCAAATATCGCATATTAAACGTCATCACGCCTACTAGCTCGCTCCCACAAACTTGTTGTGTATTGCGCTCATGCGTCCGTGGACAGCCTAACGTTAGCTTTTAGCTTTGGCCGATTACGTTCACCCTTCAAAAATCATAAAAGTGGTGCTCATTTGTGAAGATTATCTCGCTGATAATCATGTGTGAGTATCATAAACATTTGTTTTCCACAGAGCTTATTTTCTGCAATAGTCCAGAAGCCAGTGGAAAAATCCCATTGGCTCTTTGACAATCAAACCAGTGCGACGCTAAGTATTAGGTTGGCTTCCAAAAATACATCATCCCTGCAGAACTCTGGTGTAATCCCCAAGACCTGTCAACTGAGTCTGATGTGTTAAATTAAATGTAGTTCCCTTTCAAACTTAATATCACAGAGTTGCTAGAGCTACAGTAATAGTCACTGGTAGTAAAATGAAAACTAATCCTGAAAATAATATAATATTATCAAAAATTGTGTCTGGTTTTATGACAATCTTAAGGATTTGACTTTAGAGGATTTAGATTGTAGTACTGTCACTTATATTTTTCATTGGGATTTTGGTACTTTTACTTTAGTACATTTCCTGGAGTTCTGCTTCCACCATTGATAGCATTACATTTTAAAACGGGACATGGAAAACATAAGGGGACATAGAAACATAAGGGGACATAGAAACATAAGGGGGTTACCTCAAAACTGGTGTGAGATAAGAACTCCTGATGTGTTTAATACCTTTAATACCATTTGATGAGTCTGTATATATGCAGCTTAAATGCAGATGCAAAGATATGACACAAATTACATTTTTCTATTTGACTTGTGTAGAAATGTAGAAACCTGTGTTTATGGACTTAAAGTCTGATAGTTTTGGTCTGTTTTGCCATTCTTTTCTTTTTTTTAAGACACAGTAACATGGTATATCTATTTTCAGAGTTGTCGTCATTTTTATTTTTATAGCCCAACATCACAAATTGCAAATTTGCCTCAAAAAAGAATAAGGAAGAAACAGTTAACTTCTTGTTATAAGCTGAATATTTGATATAGTGCTGCAGAAATGTGTCCTAAATCTAAAGCTTTTTTTGCTCTCGTCTCAAAGTCGGCGTGTTTTTTTAATGGGTTTTTAGTTAGATGCCTGAAATAAGATCTGTGACTTTGAAGCTTTTACGTGTCCTAAGAAAGGCGGTTGCTAAGAAGTTGCTAACTGTGTATGATAAATAATTCAAATGAATCCGTCACATCACTGAGGTTAAAGATGCTCTAGAGGCCTTTACACGACTGAGCGAGGCCGATCGTTACGGAGCTTTTGCACCTTGAATTAAGGCATCGACCCAATCATTGTGTGGAAAGAACATATTCAGGAGGCTGTGTGTTTCCAACCAAGACAACAAACTGTATTACTCCCTTGGACTTTGGCAAAGGCAGCGCATAGATCCACTCCATCCCTTCCCTTTCACAATAAAAGCACGAGACATATGCGCTGGAATTGTTTCGAGTGGGAACTCAAATTAATGCATTTGGCTGAAAGGAAACTCATTAAAAACAGCTCACATTAGCTTTAGGCTGTACAAGAATTCAGCTCAGACAGACTTCCAGACGCATTGCTGCCGGTTTGAATAGTTTTGATGCAAAATATTTGCAGCAGAGTATTTTGCATTTTTGTGTTGTTTATTGATACTGCCCCAGGATTTCCATTTCACTGCGACTTCTGTGCGGGAATGCAATGATAAATTGGAGTACGCCTTTAAGATGTATGTCACTCTACTAAATCAGAACCATACACTGACTCATGTCCTCCTATGTGAGCACATCCTCACTTCTAACCAGTCAGGATACCTTGATTATGTCTGCCAGGCTGGACAGAGGCCGAGCTGTGGGATACTTGGCTTCGTCCCACTGAAACTTGGTTGTGTAGCTCATCAGGTCCACTGAGAAACACACAAAAGAAGTCACAACCTAACCAGAACCTTCCCCAGAACTGTAAGCACACAGTTTTATCTGAAAATAAACATTGTGTCTTGCCCTGCTTATTTCACCGTGTGGTGGTCCACACGGTGAAATAAGCAGGGCAAGACACAATGTTTATTTTTTTTAATCACGCTGACGGGGCAAACAGGGAAAAAAGAAATTGCATTACTACGGAGGTGCCTGGACTATCTTGTCAGTTATTTAAAGGGGACATACATACGTCACCCATCTGAGTATCTCCACCCACGGCTCGAGAACCACTGTTGAAAAGGTGCAATGTATTTTTCTCGCAAGCCAATCAGAGCAGACCAGTCTGTTTTCACGACAGAAAAACGGAGCATTTCGGAAAAGAAGGTGAATGCAGGTATATTCAGACAGACAGTGTGCTAAAAATAACGTGGTTTTTTTGTACATTAAAGCATGTAAACAGCTTTTAGTGGAAACCCGAAACACAAGCCTGAACCTGCAAATGCATCAAATCTTCCCCACGAGAGCAGACGTTTAGCACAAAAGAGACTGTGACACAAAGCAGACAAACATTCAGAATGAGCTCCATCATCACAAGCATTTACTTTAGCATCAAGCTGACTTTTGTTGATGTTATCCTCTTTCTGTTTCCATTAAGACATCGAGTATCCCAGGATAATATTACCAGTTTCCCTTGGTTATGGCGAGGCTACTTGAAGTCAAATTAAACAGAAACTACAAAATGAAAAGAATCAAGCATTCAAAGTGACATTTTCACGGCCGTGCTGTGTCTGCCCCACTGTGTGGTGGTGTTGGAGAGAGTCTGAGCAGCAGTTCCACCTGAGCCTGACTGAGAGCCAGCCCACTGTCTTCTAGGATCTAGGATCACAAGAAGCTGTTACATCACTCCAGGTGATCTGAGTATACGTTACCAGAATTGGTTGGCCGTCACTTTGCAACTGGGTTGTAACTCTGCATAAAAAATAAATAATAAGATGTTTGTTTAAATTAAAAAAAAATATTGTTCATGATTTAAACATGGAACTGTCATACGTGGTAAATGAAAATAGCCATCATCAATGGAGATCTGAAATCACGATTCACAATGGCAACAGTTAAATATAAGGTAGAGCCTCCATTTTTAATGATGAAAATAATGATAATTATACAAATTAATAAAGGTTATGTATGGACTGTGCACATTTTCGTAATATATAAAGCAGGGAAGGAAAAGTGCTAATATGTTTTCACAATACAGTTTTATTCAGTGTCTCCATTAATGCAGATTTACATTCCCTCAATGACCAAGAGATACAATCTGATCGTGAGCTTGGCCTGCATTACACTTGGCCTGCATTACACTTTCAATATATTTGTTCAGCACAGGGGCTGACTGAAGATGATATATAGTTTAAGATTACAAATATATAGAGATCATATGGATCACAGCTCCTCATCTGATCAAGTAATAATGTGTTGAGGTGGGCTATATAAAGGTTTAAATACATTGGATTTTAAATTGGCCCAACAGCGTTACAACTTCAACACATGTAGAAATGTAGTAAATTCAATCAGAAAAGAAGAAAAAAAATATATATATATATATGTATTTCTTTTATCAATATTATTTTAATTTTGTAGTATTAAATATATTTATTTATATACATATACAGTATATCCTATTCGGGACCTAAGAGGAGGGGAACAACTCATGTTCAGGCACTGTGGTTTCTACACGGACCTATTTCGGGAAACTCACCTCCACTTCCTGTTTTTGCTCCGAGGCAACAACGTGGATACGGTGCAGTTCACCCGGCGTGCAGTCTCTGTGTTGCCCGTGACCAGAGCCTTGCTCACTCGCCGCCATGCAGATATCCAGCGTGAACGACGTGAAGATCTACAACCTAAGCCACGGGAAGTCTCTTCCGGAGGTAAGCGGGGCGGCTGGCTCCTGCCGCGCGGTCTTATGGTCTCAGAAAGTTTCTGCTTGCCTTGAGGCGAGCTAGCTCGCTAACGCAGCTATCCGTGATACCAGTAGTACTGACGTTTCGTAGCGTGACCTCGATGCAACGGGCCACACACGTGCATGAACACAGCGAGCTAAACAGTAGAACGTCGCTGGGCTCTCCTCAGTTCAGCCTTCACTGTGCACCATAGCTTCAGTAGTATTAACCTCTTAGCGTTCCTGTACAATTCACGACAAACGCCTATCCAGACGTACCCAAAGTAAATTGAAAGCTGTAGGAGAACCATTTGGAGTAAAAGCATGGTATTGGTCTCTTTTGAAAGGTATCACTCTGAAGTTTTTCTCCCAACAGTCAGAATCACTTTAAGTGCTGCTGACATTGAGTAATTTAACTTGGAACACACATAAGAAGAAGTTTTTCTATTTCCGCCTACATTTTTTAGTGAATTAGATGCCTGAAAATGATTATAACTGTGACTTATGGTCAGGAAAACACAATGGGAGCATAGAATAAAGTCTGTACCTAGTCCAAGTAAAAAGTAGATCATAATTTCACAGAAAATGAAGATTTTAAAGGCGTTTTCCAATGAAGGCCATTTGGCGTTTTCCAATGAAGGCCATTTGGAGACTCCAAAGGACCCTAGGTACCCAAGGTCACATATATGCTAAAAAGACTACTATTCTTGAACGTACAGTCTTCATTTTAGGCTCTAATGAAAGGTGACACTCAGAGGTATCCTATCCCATATACACATTCACTATTGCTGACACAAAGTAACTGCAGCATATATACATTATATTGTTTTTTCACCTAATTGAAACTAAAGTGTGTGCATATAAGAGTCAAAACAAGTGTTTTAGTGGAAAAAAAACAACACACAGCAAACTATTTACATTCTAATAATAATAACACAGCAAACCATTTACATTTATACAAATATGACTCGCATGTTATTTGCAGTGTGCCATTCATTGTAGCAGTCCCTATTTGGGAGCAGACACAACGTCACATCACAAGAGGAGATCCCACCTTTGCCAGCTGCTCGGCGAGGGTCTCCCTGAACGCCTTCTGGCTCAATGGAATTTTCCCGCGACCTTTTGTAAGGTCTTTGTGGAGCAGGAAGGCATTTACAATTGCAATGTCCATGAAATGATAAAATAATGTTTTATACCACTTCATGGTCTTGTGGATGACTTTATAGTACCCTATCAGGGCATCGGATAGGTCCACTCCACCCATGCACCGGTTGTATTCTTTCACCGCTGGTGGAACTGGGATGTCTTTCACTTCCCAGTGCCCAGCTGCATCCTTTAGTCTCCTTTGGATATAGTCATTTGCATGGGCTGTGTGGATGGTGGAACACATGAAGACATCTTTTGTGTCTCGCCACTAGACAAAGAGGAGGGAGTCCTTCCTGATCCACCTAATGCTGCCACGTGCTGATTTAGAGGTCAGACAGTTCAAAAATAGTTTTGGGGAATCCAATTCTGTTTGTGCGGATGGTTTCGTACGCCCAGATCATCATTTCAAGGAGGTCCCTGAAAAGTGTTGGACAGAAACATTTCCTCTTCCTCGGAGTCAAAAGACATTTCGTGGTCGACCTCGGAGATTTCATCCCCAAAGTTGTCACTATCCCGCCGGAGACACCGTTCCATTGCCTCTTCAGTTGAATAGCGTGATTTCCTCGTCTGTTTAGCCATTCTGTTGCTTCTTCCAAACGCTCAAAAACTCACTACTTATTTTACGCACGGACCCACCCAAGAGTCAGTTTATCATTACGCAGTGAATTTCCCTGTGATTTTACTCTACCTGACCATATCATTTACATATCATTGTTTTCGTCTTTTCATTGGCTATTCGAATCCAGCGTCATTTGACAAATCCGCCTCTGTGCACGTGCACAGTATACGAAAGAAGAGGGTTGTCCACTTTCCTTCAAAGCTGACTCCGGTTGGCTAATGTGGGCTGAGAAGACGAAATGTTGCTCCGATTAGTTGAAGTGTGGTGTCCTTCAAAAGGTTAGAGTCCAACGAACAGTTTGATATCCGGATTGTAAATCTTTTCCAGCTACTTTTCTGAAATATTTTGTCATATTTGCCGGCTTATTTGAAATGATGCAACGCCATTTTGTGGATATTTATGGATGTAATCACGTGTTTTGGACAAAATCTTTTACTGAATTGGATCGTATGGACCTTTTTACGATGTAACAAGACCGTTTTTATTGGAATGTGATGACCTGTGGCTCAAAACGAAGCTTCATCGGTGAGTCGCCTTGATTTTAAAAACGTTTGTTTGTTGTTGTTGTCTGACAAACACGTTGACTGTAGCTGCTGTGGTGGTCCGATCTTGAAACGGAGTGGATAGTTAGAATCACAAGAATCTTAGGTTTCCAGAAACATACGACACTAGTACCTAACTATAAATAGATGGACGATGAACGGTACGATCTCCAGCGCACAGTTGGTGTTCCACCCACGGAACACCGGAACATTAAGAGGTTAATTGACCCAGACTCAAATATTCCCAGCAGAGGTGAGAGATGAAAGTACCTCCTATAACTAAGCGGTGCTTTAAATCCCATCACCTCTTCTCTCTTCCTCACAGTGGCTGTCAGATCGGAAGAAGAGACAGTTACAAAAGAAAGATGTCGGTGAGTTGATCGCTCCAATTTCAGCACCTCGAGACTGGGTAATCGTCTTCAAATGAACGTCATTAATCAGACGTTGCTTCTTCTCCCTCCCCCAGACATCCAGCGCAGGATCGAGCTCATCCAGGACTTTGAGATGCCCACGGTGTGCACCTCCATCAAAGTGTCCAGGGACGGTCAGTTCATCCTGGCAGCAGGTGAGAGTCGAAGCGTTCCAGCCAATCTGCCTTCAGCGCGAGGGTGACGTTTGCTGTCAGTCGGAAAACAGGCCGCCATGAACATTACATTACTTTCTCAGGCACCTACAAACCCAGGATCCGCTGCTACGACACCTACCAGCTGTCCCTGAAGTTTGAGCGCTGTCTGGATTCGGACGGTAAGTCGGTAGGCGCACCTGCCTGTTGTGTGGCATTGAGTGTCGTGTCCATCTAAGAACTGAACAGTCTTTTCTCTCTCTCAAAGTTGTGGCTTTCGACATCCTGTCTGATGACTACTCTAAGGTGAGGCACCGACACTTTTCAGATGAAGTTGGAATAGTTTGGTGTTTATGTTCACACTCGACACGGCGCTTCCTTGGGTCCTCGGCAGTGGATTTATGAATAGCACAACTGGTTATGCTTTTAATGCACTTAATTTATACTCCACGGTAAAAGTCCACATGTAATTAACTCCTTGGTGGCTTTCGTTTTCGCTACAATTGCTTCAAATCTCACCCTCTGTCTTTTGTCGCCGTGTCCGCACAGTTGGTGTTTCTGCACTCCAACCGCTACGTGGAGTTCCACTCCCAGCATGGACAATACTACAAGACACGAATTCCCAAGTTCGGCCGGGACTTTTCTTACCACTACCCCTCCTGCGACCTCTATTTTGTGGGCGCGAGGTGAGCGTGTGATTGCGTCCAGGTGGCCTTGTCGTTCTGGCATGTTTTCAGGTTCGCTCGTCGGGAGACACCGTTAATGTTTCCTTTGTGTTTTTCAGTTCCCAGGTGTTCAGACTGAATCTGGAACAAGGGCGCTTCCTCAACTCACTTCAGACGGATGCTGTGTAAGTATAACAATGTCTCGGCCATGATGGCTGACTCCAGATTCAGCCAGGTGAACATATTTGAACTGTTGCGCCACTTTAAGTCTGACATTATTAACTGGTGAGCGGCTGCTCATGGTGCTTGTCTTCTCTGGACTTCTCAGGGAGAACAATGTGTGCGACATCAACCCCGTCCATCACTTGTTTGCCACAGGAACCTCTGAGGTAAGTGCCGTGGCAGGCTGTGTGTGAAATGAGGCCTCAGTTGTTAGCAGACACAAGTGTGACTGAGTGTGTGTGTGACTCTGTGTTTGGCCGTTGCTTGTCAAGTGCTTTCTAGAATATACAACAGCATTTAGAGTTGTTCTGATGACTGTTCGTTCATTCATCGTATATATATATATATATATATATATATATATATATATATATATATATATATATATACACACACACACATACACACAACACACAAAAACAACAATTCCTTTTTTTGTTGAATACATGTGAACGGTTGAGGTGGCTTCTTCCATCATCGATACTATATATTAGTATGTATATGTATGCATATATACCCAGCTAGTTTAGAAAATGTGTTTAAAGCCATGATGCGTCCCCCGTTTGTCTCACATGTCTTTGCGTTGGACCACCAGGGGCGGGTCGAATGCTGGGACCCTCGTGTCCGGAACCGAGTGGGCGTGCTGGACTGCGCCCTAAGCAGCCTCTCCGAGGGAGCAGAGTACGTAGCGCGACTCTGCATACGTGGCCACGTGGCACTTTTTCTTCTGCACAAAAAATCTCCCCCACACTGCAGGCTGTGCACACTTCAGTGATACCCAGCGTCCGTCTGAATCAGCCGGATCACGCCTCTAACGGCATTTACCATTGTATCGCATTACTCCCTTTTTGTCTCACTTGGGTTGTTTTTCTCGTCGACAGAGTGCAAAGCTTGCCCTCGATTAGTGCGCTGAAGTTCAACGGCTCCCTCGCCATGGCGGTCGGCACCAGCACCGGACAGGTGAGCACCAAACGCATCTCCAAGCAGCAGCTGGACACCAGTCGGTGCTCTATGACTCCACGCCGTATGTGTCCGCTTGCCGCTGTGAACTATCAGCTGCCCACGCGCAGCGTGAGATTTCTCCTCTGCTTCCCGAGTCGGCTCACAAAGCGTTGTCTGATGTCACCTCCCTCTAACACTTTGCAGTTATTATTTAGTTATTGTTTTGGTTTAATGGAGCCATGTCAAGGCTCCACCGGTGCTCCCTAAGGCACGAAAGCTCGACGCACCACTTCATCAACATGCAACACATTTCTATTTAGTTTTTCTTCATCTTAAAGAAAAAAAAGATGATTTTTAAATTTAATTTTTGACATATATACATAAATGTTGCTTTCAACCCAGTTGCTCTCCGGGCTACCTTGCGGTTGCAGGACGACCGCTCTACCCATCAGCCACAATTTACAGAAACACCAATAAAAACAGTGAATGTTGTGTCATGGTAATTTTTAAAAGAAAGGAGGTGGGGCATATTGACACGTCACACTGTTACTACCATTCATGACAACGCAAATGAGCACAGTCGGGGACAACACACGGGTCTTAGGCACATTTAGAAGCCCCCCACCCCCTTGCAAAAGGAAATGGTTTTCATGAATTGCCCGCGGCGTCCTCTGCTTCTGTGTCTTGAAGGTGCTGCTCTATGACCTGCGCTCCAGCCGGCCGCTGCTGGTCAAGGACCACTTCTACAGCCTGCCAATCAAGTCGATCAACTTCCACGATCAGCTGGACCTGGTGGTGTCCGCCGACTCCAAGATCATAAAGCTCTGGAACAAAGACACCGTAAGATCCAGTGAACAGCTTTCACAGGACTCGACCCATAATGCACTCCGTCCGGCTCCATTTATCCCTTATTTATTTCTGTCTGTCCACCACAGGGCAAGGCCTTCTCCTCCATACAGCCTCAGACCAACATCAACGATGTCTGCATCTACCCCAACTCAGGTGAGACTTCCCACACAGCATCCTGACACAGGAATAGCGTTCATTGGTCCCACGCAGGCAAGAGTCAGACGAAGCAGAAGAACAAGAGCAGATCCATAGGAAAGTAACTTGAGCAATGACATCTGGTGGTGGGATAGAACCGTCTGTGACCTCTGGGTGGCGCCGCTTTACAGCAAAGTTCAAACCGGTTGACTTTGCCGTTGTGTCTCTGCATGCCAATCAGTTTCCACCGGGCGCGATATTGATTGTGAACTTTGACATAGAAGTTGTCAGTTTAATTCACAATTTGGTCCTGAATGATATCAGCTTGTACATCCGTTTAGATTTTACCTGCGTTACCTTGACTAAAGTCTTTGATTTATTTGAAGTGAAAGTATTGTTCAACAATATCAAAAACCTTCTTTTTACAAACTCTCGAACAACTCTGGGGCCATGCAAGCCAAGTCTCATTTATGCAATCGTAGTTGTGCAACAGATCAATAACCTCACGTTTCAGTTCAGTCGCAGATCGGATCCGCACAAAGAAAAAGGGGAGCAAATATAACTTCTGGAGGTCCCGTATCCGTATACATTAGTTTTAATGATGTATTATTATAATTTATTGTAAACTGGTCATAATTAATATCTATTTATGTTGTGAAAACATCTTCAAACCACTGGATTTAATCAAGTTTCTCACCAACACTACATTTTGACAAGATTACATGTGAACCCAATACTCATTTTCGCTGAGCAGAGCCTGAACGCATCATAATGTAACCGAATGGACCCTCCTTTCCTGCGCCGCTAGCGGTGCTGCCACAACGCAGCTCTTCAGCGTCAGTTAAAACACAGATTGGTTGTTCACAATGTTACATTATTAGAGACTAGAAAAGCATGAATACTGTTGTCCTTTTTTTTCAACGGGGGCCTTCACATATTCATATAGTAAATCCAGTGTTTACCCCAGAGATGAGCCCCTTTTGTAAATATCTGCCCTGCTTCCGTCCTCACACTGTCTCCTCGTCAGGTATGCTCTTCACGGCCAATGAGGATCCCAAGATGAACACCTTCTACGTCCCGGTGAGTGCAGAGCCCTTTACACTCCTCACTACCGTAGCAGCCGGTCACATCCTGTCCCATCAGGTCAATAAAGGAGATTGGATGTCACGGGGAAGTTGTTTGTACAAGCCGCAGTGATTCAGAGGACATGTGTAGCAGAAAGCAAGCAATAGCTTGTGTTCGTGGGTTGTTAGTTTTCCCTTCTGAAAACCCCAAAACCACGCGGCGGCAGTAAGGTTGAAGCGGAATCAACCCCCCACCCAGACGGTAAACACTACTGCTGGACAGAAATGGCACGTTGAAGACGGTCCACACACACAGATAACGATGATGTATAACGCTCCCATGAACAATTCCGGGATTACCAGCCAGACGCTGGAAACATCAGCCGTGGTAATCACCCGAATGTTCATCGGGGCGCTCTACATCTAGAGTGTGTTTCAGTGACACCGCCGCATAAACCCGCGCAGTCACAGGACAGCCTGTTGATGACAGAACAGGCTGTTCTGATATGATCCGACCGTGTTGTAGTGTGCGTGTGTACAGTAAACTAGACTTTGTGCTATGTGTAAATTAGTACATTCCAGACATGACGAATGCGGCTTGGCTGAACTTTTGGTCCCTTCTGTCCTGCAGTTGGTCGATTACACGCTCGGTCGTTGGACTACGTGCCGGTCCAGGCTTCATTCATACCGGTGACATTTGAATTCTGAATCAACGTTCTCATGACGCGTAGCTACCCAGTAGCCGTCTAGCAGCAATCTAACGGCATCATTAATGACTTTCATATAACCACAATGTATTTTGGCGCTAGCACTATTATAGTAATTTAAGACGAACCCATTCAATCCGATGAATCACTTTATTTAAAATTAGGATTTTGTTTAAGGATTTCTTCTTCTTTTCGGGGTGATGACCTAAAACATGACGACAGACATTCGTACCTTGATTTGAAAACCAACATGAGCTTAGATTGTCACAACAAGAAACACTTTCGAGGACAGCGGCCTTGTTGTTCTAGTTGTTGTGTGTTGGACCGATAATCAGTATCAACATCAAAATGGAAGCAAATGGAGAAGAAGAAAAAAAAGGTGCGTGTGTGTGTGACCGTTTTATTAGATTTTCTGAGAGTGCAGAGACGGGGTCACACATTTTCCATTTTGCCAAGAACCTCCTGTCTTCAGGAAGACTTTTTATGTGATATTGTCTCGGGAAGCAAACGTCTTGGGGAAAATGTGCTTTTTATTCTCGGCAAAAATGCTACCGTCAGCCCACACAGCTCCAATTATTATCAGCTCTCTGCTCAGCAATAACGAAACTAAGGCATGACCAGGATTCCGTCGACTTTGGCCTCAGGGTGGGACTCATCGTCCACGTGGATTGAATGGAGCCCTGAAGAATTCCATACGCTGTTACTCTTAGATGTTATAGCGTGAGCGGCCCCCGTTTTAAACTAGACAAACAAGATAAAACCGCGATGGATAAGACGCGTCATTCAGGAGACGACTGCCGGTGAGTCTGTGATTGTAGGCCCCTTTTCATGTCTATCTTAGTACAACAGATGCATGTCAGGCCTGATTCAGTGGGAATGCAGCAGCTTTGTGAGAACCACATTAATGCAAGGGAAATCAAACAGCCCACACACACTCGCACACTATTGCTTGCTTTCTCCTACACATGTCCTCTGATGACCCCCTTAACAGGGACTCGACTGTACGGGATGAGGGACAAAAGACCCAGGCCTCGAGTTCAGCAGTTCTTCTCCCCCAAAACTGTGTTTCCTTGGAGAGACACAAAGGAGGGACACTTCCCTGGCAGTCGCATGCAGGTTAGCTGTCGGGATAAGGCCCTGGCTCTAAGCCAATGAACCCATAAAACAGCTGCCGTGACTCCGATGACCACTGGTTTCGTCCTGACGCGACGTGATGGCTGAACTTTAGAATGCATTTTTTGCACAGAACGACAGTTGTGGATTGCGTCGCCAACACAGCAGTCACTTCTCACATATCTCTTTACAGCCGGTACGGAGGGGACGAGTGATGACATTTCAACAGTTTCCTTGGTTGACGACTGAAAGTGCTGTAGCTGTTTATCAAAATGCACAAAAGCGCCTTTTGTCCGTGTCCGGGAATCACCGCAAACCCCTTTTAATGCCTTCGCTCAAGGCGCTCTGTCGCCGCCCGACACTTTTTGTGTGTAACAAATAATGCTGCACAACTTCAGGCTCCAATGGAGGAAGAAAAAATAAAAAGTCTAGCCCATCTTTCTTGTATCGGCAAAAAAAACCCATCTGTAGCCTTCATCAGCAAAAAGCTGAAAACATAAAATGGGTTACATCTTTTTTTAATTCTTTTTTTTATGATAACATACCATAGCTACATGATCCGAGGTTGTGGTTACACTCCAATGCCAGGAGGCATTAACTGTCAAGTCTGGCCCCAGATCAGATCTTGCATTGGGATCTTTTGCTGATTTGCCGGTGAAGCTTTGTTGGCCGCTGTTCTTTTAGAAAACAAGACTATTAATAGTGCAGGCAGCAAAAATACCCGAAGAATTTATAGTGTATGATAATTATCCACCATTTTACAGCCGCTTCTTATGTGCGATCGCTACTCATCAGGCATTGAAGTGTCAAATTAGGTGTCACGAAAGACGCATTGAAAAGACGAGTGTAGCCGCGGCCGGAGTAAGTCGAGTGCTGCTTTATCCAGTCCGGCTTCAGACAGATGTCCCAGGAATGCGCAAATACGGCCGGGGCCAATTTTTTCAGGCTAGGGAATCTTTCTGCATTTCTCCCTCCTAATCAATTGGATTCACAGCCAAAGACTGAGGAAGGTCGCACGGAAAAGCTGGCAACACGGCGCCTTACAACATGCTGGTGAAGTTCTAACTAACCTTTTGCATTACGTTCCTGAGAAGCAGGGACACTGTACCAGTTTGGGGTCACACGTCAGCACGATTCCACGGCTCTTTGTATAAAAAGAGCTCAGTGATTTCTAACTGGAATGGAAACATGAGCACAGACAGTGCGTCTATTTCGGGTTTCAGCAAATACATGACAGGTTTCGTACTTACTCAACAGTCTGAATCTGAACCAGGGATGTGTGTGTCTGTGTGTTTTGTAGGCCCTGGGCCCTGCACCTCGGTGGTGCTCCTTCCTTGACAACTTGACGGAGGAGCTGGAGGAGAGCCCCGAGAGCACAGTGTACGATGACTACAAGTTTGTGACCCGGAAGGACCTGGAAAATCTGGGTGAGACCCTGCTGCCTTAATTTCCTCCTCGGGAACCTACACGTTGAATATCTCCCCCCAAACCAAGCAACCCCCGCTGGGTTTGCTTCCTCTTTAAGTTTGAAAGCACTGAGGGTAAAAGAGATCGATGTATAAAGAGGGAGTTTGACCCCAGCCCTGAAAGAAACCCCAAACTATGAATCACTCTGAGCCTAAGAGGCTTTCACTGGTGGTTAGGCTACCTAACTAGAGGCCTAGAGAATGATGGAGAGGTTTTAGGTAAGAAAAGTTGTGTGTGTGTGTAGGGGAGGGGGAGGAGGGTTTTAGGGGAGCGTAGACTGGAGAGGTTGAATGAACATTGGAATGCAGGCTCAGCAGTAAAGAGATCAAATGACAAGAAGCAGAGAGGCGGTTGGCTGCGGTGGAATAAAAGGCGAGGAGGGGACCGGCGGTGTTGACTTACAGAAGCCGTGTAACGGTGCCCCGTTATGTAACATTCGAGGCAGCGTGGGCCCAGCACGCCCGCCCTGGGGTCCTGGGAAGAGCGCCTGCTCAACGTTCACTGCGTCCGCTCTTTATCGCCAGCCATCCTGCTGGTTTCAGGCTTTGACGCCATAAATACCTCCTCGAACAACCTTCAGAGCAGCCCACGGCTCCCATTCACACCTGGCCGTGAGTAATCTCAGGGTGGAGGTTCTCAAGGTCACACGTTTTTAACCTTATTTACCTTATTTAGCGACAGGGTTGTGCAACGGAATGCAATTTGTCGTCCCGTTTTTGTTGCATAACGCACACAAAAGACCCAGCCTGAGGACGGCAGCTGACACTCGTGTATCTCTTGCCAGACGGGCAGCAGGTTGTGGCTGTAGTGGGTTTAGTCTTGTACCATTTGAGCTCTTCTTAGGCACCTCTCGTCACAAACATCACAGATGCTCAGCAGATGGGTGCCAGTGATGTAGAGCCCTCCTGTCCTGTTCAACGTTACCAGTCAGGAGGCCTTCTCTTCTTCTGTTAAAGTTATCAAGAACGAGGCACAGGAACGTTTCCCTAAAGAAATATTTCCGTTTATGAGCTTTCCTCACCGGTATGGGGAAGCGTGATGGCCATTTGATATTGTCTGTGATGCTTTTTCCCAGGAACTTGAAGCTGTTATCTTGCTCCACCTTAGCTACATTGTTAGACCAGGAGTGTGTCCTCACTTTTTCTTTTTTTCAACAATCGGCTCCTTTTGTTTACTGACTTTGAGCAGTAGGTAGTTCTCTGAGCATTGGAATCACAGATTTTAGTTTTAATGCTGAATTTAAAATAGAAAAAAGCAGGAAACTGCAAACTCTAAACCACAATTGCCAACCTCAGGGTGGCCCTGGAGGAGAAAGCTAAGGGGAACACACACAATTCAGCAGGATTCATCACCTTGAAGGACTCAACCGAGTCTTGTACCAACCCATGTAGAGATGTGTTGAGATATTTCACCAATCGAGTACACACTCTTATCTGCTGTGGCGTCAGAGTGAAGGCCAGACAATCCTGTTTGATTCCATCCTCTGGGCACTGTCAACATCAGTAACCAATTGCATGGTTGCCAAGATATTTAAATTTAAAAAAAATCATTAACCTCATGGTGGTGGTAATGGAAATGTCGGGTGATCTCCAGAGTCGGTAGCATTTATCCTCTGGGGATCATGAATGTTTGTGCAAAACGGTCATTGCAATCCATTAAATAGTTGTTGACAGATTTCACTCAAGTGGCAACGTGGTGCCTCTGCTCAGAATTATTTTTGATAAATTCTATTAATTATTATTATTATTAATAATTACATTACATTACATGTCATTTAGCTGACGCTTTTATCCAAAGCGACTTACAATAAGTGCATTAAACCATGAGTCCAAACCTAGAACAACAAGAATCAAGCAAGTACAATTTCTTCAATAACGTTAAACTACAGAGTACTATCAGTAAGAGACATTTAAGTGCTACTAAAGTGCTAAACAACAAAGTGCTATCGGTAAGGGACATTTAAGTGCTACTAGAGTGCTAGTACAGCTCTACCCTCCCTATTCAAGGTATAGTCGAAAAAGATGTGTTTTTAGTTTGCGACGGAAGATGTAGAGACTTTCTGCTGTCCTGATGTCAATGGGGAGCTCGTTCCACCAATGAGGAGCCAGCACAGCAAACAGTTGTGACTTTGTTGAGTGTTTAGCTCGAAGTGAAGGAGCTACAAGCCGATTGGCAGAAGCCGAGCGAAGTGAACGGGCTGGGGTGTACGGTTTGACCATGTCCTGGATGTAGACCGGACCCGATCTGTTCGCAGCACGGTACGCAAGTACCAATGTTTTGAAGCGGATGCGGGCGGCCACCGGTAACCAGTGAAGGTCACGGAGTAGTGTGGGTACATTTCAGGAGGTTGAAGACCAGTCAAGCAGCTGCATTCTGGATGAGCTGTAGAGGTCGAATGACATTAGCAGGTAGACCTGCCAGGAGGGAGTTACAATAGTCTAGCCGTGAGATGACCAGAGCCTGGACCAGAACCTGTGACGCCTTCTGAGTGAGAAGGGGTCGTATTCTCCTGATGTTGTACAGCATGTACCTACAGGAGTGTGTTATTGCTGTAATGTTGATAGTCAGGGAGAGTTGACTGTCAAGTGTCACTCCGAGGTTCCTGGCAGTCGGAGTCGGAACCAGCACTGAGTTGTTGAAGTTAATAGTCAGGTCGTGGGCTGGAGAGCCTTTTCCTGGAAGGAGGAGAAGTTCAGTCTTGTCCGGGTTAATTTTCAGGTGGTGTGCGGACATCCACTGAGAGATGTCGGTCAGACAGGCAGAGATTCGTGCTGCTACCTGTGTTTCTGATTGGGGAAACGAGAGGATCAGTTGCCCCCTCTATTTAGCAAAGTCCAGATTGTGATTCCTGCGTGTTTTGCTCATTTGTGTCAGGTTTGTCTCACCTGGTGGGATCATCTCTCCTGAGAGCCTACATGCACGGCTATTTCATGGACATCCGGCTTTATCACAAGGTACAATAAATTAATATCACCTTTCTGTATGCACCTTCAAATAATTAGCTGAGTTGTCCTGATTATGATATAACGGACAACAGCTGTTGTAAAAGTGTCTCAAAGAGGGGTTTTTGTTTCGATTTGACGGTTGTTTTTGTGCGTTTGGTTCGGCCTGCAGGTCAAAAGTATGGCTAATCCTTTCGCATACGACGAGTATCGCAAGGACAAGATCCGCCAGAAGATCGAGGAGTCCAGGACCCAGAGGGTGCCGGTCAAGGTGAGCGAAAAACGCATCGTTGTTCCGCTCGTGTCATTGTTCCGCTTATTTCTTTAGCTCAGTAATTCCCTGATACTCTTGTCTGTGAAATATGTACACGTTGCTTCACACAATCCCATGTGATCAACTATCAATCACTGCGTGTCTTGGCTGAGACAGAAGCTGCCCAAGGTGAACAAGGAGCTGGCCCTCAAGCTGATGGAGCAGGGTGACGAGGAGGCGGAGCTGGCTTCTCGGAAAAAGAAGGGCAAGGTAGGAAAACACACAGATTGACAAAGACCGAGTTGGCTGCTACCGAGCTACTGTGACTCAACACACCACTGCATAGCTGTCCGATGTATCCACATTCCTCTACGGCACATACACATGCTATAAGACGTCACAGTGCAGCACAACTCGCAGGAATAGGGTTAGGCATCTGGAGGGACTGCTTGGAGTGAATGTGAAAAGGAGGCACCGTCACACATTACATAGAGAGTGATTCATTGTTGTCCTACGGTGGGGGCACTCTGACTCATTTGCACTTCTCAGGACTTTCACTAATTCCAAAGAAAAGGCTTTTGAAATTTAAATCAAATTCCATTCCTTTTTTCTGCACCTCCTCTGCTGGAGGAAGAAAAGAACACCGACCCTAATCTCTCCCCCCCCGCCCCCCTTTCTCTCTCTCTCTCTCTCTCTCTCTCTCTCTCCCCCCTCCCCCCCCCCAACCTTTCACACAAGCAGGTTCTCCCCAGCGTCCTGGGAGACGAGCGCTTCAAGGTGATGTTCGAAAACCCCGACTACCAGGTGGATGAGCAGAGCGAGGAGTTCCGCCTCCTCAACCCCATCGTCTCCAAGGTGGGACAGAAGAGGCAGAAGAAGTTGCGTCTCATGGCCCAGCAGGTCGCCGCTTCCCAAAAGGTAACGGACACGAGCGGCAGAGCCCCGCCTCCAGGCGGTGGGCTCACTTAAACAAATAAGATTTTTCAACAGGGAGTGCGGAAACAAAGTGCGCCTTTTAGCTGCGCACCGTTAGCTTGTTGCGCTGACCTCAGCAGCTGTTGCTGATTGGTGCGCGAGTCATCGCTTTTACTGCATAACGTCTCAAACGAAAGAGCAACAGAGGGCGTTGTGTGTAAGACGAGGACAAAGCAATCACAGAAGTAATGTCCATTTACTTTATAGCGCTAAGTTTATTTTGTTCACAGGGAAAATTCAGTGTGCTTCACACATACAAACAAAAAGGAACATTACATATATAGAATAGGATTTAATAGATTATAAAAAAAACTAAACATGAAATGGTAATGAAACAGAGATTCATATAATTGACTGATAAACAATATAAAAGAAATAACAAGTAATTAAACAGAATAAAGGCGTAGTAAGAACATAGTAGCTCAATCATAGGCGCACAAAAAGAGAAGTTTTAACCTTAAAAACGGCTGCATTTTCTGTCCCAGTCTGCATGCAGCACAACGGCTTCATTGACATGAAGCTAAGGGGGCACTTACTGAAACACTCCTCCGTATGCACAGTTTAGTTTATTTTCTATTTAAAAGCACAATGCGTTCCAGTTTTGCCTTTTCATGCCAGTGTTTGTACAGTCTGACACACTCCACGCTTCCTTATTTTGATCATGACGGTAGTCTCCCAGAATGCAGTATGCTGCCTCCGTCCCCAGCAGGAGGGTTGTGTCTGTCTTTGACACTGCTGGCATATCGGTAAAGATTATTAATGCGAGAATTTTCACTTTACAGGCCGACGTAGATTCTGGTTGTCTCTGAAGTTGATGAAGATTATAAGTACAGATATTTGTGCTTTAACATTTGTTTTATTTTAACTATATTGTATAGTTGGTCAAAATGCACCAAATTGCACCATTTCAAATCAATGTTGTGCCAGAAAGGGTAATGTAACTAAATATATACTGGCTCCCGTACTAAGTGTGGTATTGGCTTGCAGGACTTGTCTCTCACGCTGTGTTCTCTAGACTCTGCATAGGAAGGCGCTTCATGCCGTGTACACAACTTAACTTTGGCTTTGTGGCGTCCCCATCCAGGCGGACGACGAAGAGGAGCCCGAGGGGCGAGCGAGCTCCGAGGAGGAGAGCTCGGACGACGACAAGAGCTGGGTGGAGGAGGTTAGGGAGCAGCGAAGGCTGATCTGGGAGGAGGGCCGGGACCGCCGGAGGCAGAAGAGGAAGGAAGGGGACCGCAACACCGTCCTGCTGGAGACGGAACAGAGCGGAGAAGCATCAAACATGGCCGAGGGCACAAGGACAAGTCGGCCTCAGTATTATCAGATCAAAGCTGGGGAGGAGTTCAGAAGCTTTAACGACATGGCCCGCAAGCAGAGGCTACAAAAGTATGTATTTTGGATATGTATCCAATGGAACTGTTGCGGGGAGGCTGGGGGAGAGACTCTTCTAAATGAATAGATTTACAAACTGAACTCAACAAATAAGAATGTGAATTATAACAAATAACTGTGTGTGTGTGTGTGTGTGTGTGTGTGTGTGTGTGTGTGTGTGTGTGTGTGTGTGTGTGTGTGTGTGTGTGTGTGTGTGTGTGTGTGTGTGTGTGTGTGTGTGTGTGTGTGTGTGTGTGTGTGTGTGTGTGTGTGTGTGTGTGTGTGTGTGTGTGTGTGTGTGTGTGTGTGTGTGTGTGTGTGTGTGTGTGTGTGTGTGTGTGTGTGTGTGTGTGTGTGTGTGTGTGTGTGTGTGTGTGTGTGTGTGTGTGTGTGTGTGTGTGTGTGTGTGTGTGTGTGTGTGTGTGTGTGTGTGTGTGTGTGTGTGTGTGTGTGTGTGTGTGTGTGTGTGTGTGTGTGTGTGTGTGTGTGTGTGTGTGTGTGTGTGTGTGTGTGTGTGTGTGTGTGTTTGCGCGTGTTTGCGCGTTTGCTTCCAGGGCTTCTTTGGAGGACCGTCTGAAGTTGGAGGAGCACTCGGGAACCAGCAACGTGGCCGACACCGCAGTCGGCAGCAAACAGCTGACCTTCACCCTCAGAAAGGTGAGCCGGTCACGTGGCGCACCTTCCTCTGACTCTCCCGTACCTCACTCCGTTGTTTGAAGCAGTGAAGTACAAATACGACCCCCCAACAGGACAAGTGCAGCCACTTGTCCAAGCTGCTTTGCAGATGGACCGGAGAGGTGCAGGTTTAACTTCACACGGTCTTTAAAAAAAACATTGTTTAACAAACAAAAGGCTACAAAGCCCCACAAACACCCGCTAATATTAAGAAGATCTCCTCAAAGCCAACAGACTCCAGTCAGGCAAACGTCCTCTTGCCTCGCTCCACAGAAACAAACTTTTGTTTGTCCCAACTATCACCAACTCTGCTTTGAGAGTGTTTAAAGAGACTGAATTAGTAATAGTATCACTGTTTACTAACCCTGGTGCCGGCTGGCGTAGCCGTGACCTCGAGCATGGCGCACCAGATAAATACCCCATAATATTATACATGTCTACTGACCATGGGAAAGGAGTCTCTCACCTATTTGTCATGGAAACCCACATATCTGCACAAATGTAGTGTAAAAAGGGTCAAACTAACCAAAAGCAGCCATTGCACACTGTATACAGTTATTGAATAGCTACAGTCTGATCAAACTAAAGGCCTATATACAAGCCAATATACCTCCAATATCATACTCAAAAGTATTTAAACATGATCAACTAACAGGGATGTTAACAACCGCAACCAATTAAAAATCGCCATCCAGAACAACAACTTCATACAAATATAGGAGTTATTTCTTACTAAGATATACAGACTAAATGGAAAAGAGCATTAATGCACACTTTTGTTATACAAAAAAAAGTATTACCCGCCAAGTGTGAGTGTACTTCTTAGGTGGTGGAGTCACACAGCGGAACAATATTTGTGAAACTTGTGTTATTCCGTCCTCATTTGCAGTCGGAGCAGCAGACGAAGCAGCAGCAGGCAGAATGGGAACACCACGAGGAGAGGAGGAAGCTAAGGCGCTCGGCCGGACACCTGAGCAGCGACCGTGGGAGAGGGCGTGGCTTTGGCGGCGGGAGAGGGCGGGGCGGTGGCGGCGGGAGAGGGCGTGGCTTTGGCGGCGGGAGAGGGCGGGGCGGTGGTGGCGGGAGAGGGCGTGGCTTTGGCGGCGGGAGAGGACGGGGAGGAGAGGCGAGAGGCCGCTACTAAGATGGGCGGCCTAGTAGAGGACTACAGAGGTGTTGCTGGCACAGTCCTCGGCTCACGTCGAGGCTTTCATGACCTCGACTTCCAAGCGTTCTGGTCTTTACGCTCCAGAGACGGACCGGAGATTCTGACATTGATGAATACACAAGCTGCTCCTGGGTGGTCTGTGTTTAGCTGCTCTCTGCAAATTCAGAGCACACACACAAAAAGATTACATACGTTGTTGCCTGTGTGCCTATAATGTTTATGCCATTATCCCAAAGTTTTTTTTTAATAAGTGGGGACGGCCTCAGACGGAGTTAGTGAAGAGCTGTAAGGACTTGACTTAACCTGCCTTGTCTCTGTACTTTGAGCCGACTATTTCAGTTAATGGGAGGGGAGAAAAATGTGTGCTTGTGCAAAAGAAAAAAAGTTTGTATTTTTAATGCTCTCTGTTATTACCGCCGATCGTACAGTGTTATTATATTTGGAACAAAACCTTGCTTGTCTCCATTGATTTTATTGCCAGAATGTCTCGATCAAACTAGAGCAGCAGCTCACTCCAGAGAAGGAGAAGAGAAAAATGTGAATGAGGAACTTTCTTTTCGTGTCTTTTTCACCCACCAAAAACTGCAGTTCTTGGAAAACAAGGGACTGGCTGAGTGTCCTTCCCATCCCCCAGTGTGCTGATGGTGTGAACCCCATCTGCTCCATCATTGGTCCATTTCAAAATGTGAGGGAGGGGCGTTTCAGCCCACGGCATGCCAACACTGGCCCCAGGCTCATTTAAACTCATTGGATGTCGCCATGCTTTTGCACCATGACCCATCCGTCTGTATTTTGCGACAGCGTGAACAACGCCTCATTGAGGAGAAATCCATTAAATTAGCATTTTGGACAACAAATTCTGCAAGAACCCGAACATGGTTCCAACGCTGTGGCCTTCAGAGGAACAGCTCGACGGTTTGGGTAATGCACTTATTTGGCTATCTTGTTGAGAGTTACTCAAGAGGATTGATACCACTCATGTCTGTACGTTACATAGGAAGCCGAAGCTTAGCTTAAATACATCAATATTAATTAACTTGGAATATTCAAGCGTAAGAAGGGGCGGAGCTTCAGGTCTCTGCAGAATGAGTCGAGCATGTCGTCCGCTTCACTTTTGCTATTGGATGTGCCAACGCTAGAGCCAAACCCGTCTTCACGTCAACGAGCTATGAACGGGAAGCAGCTCTTCAGCCGTTTTTCAGTCTTCGTGCTAAGCTCAGCTAAAAGACTGCAGTCCCCAGCCCCATATTTCCCGTACAGATGTAAGGTTGATATCACCAAACACTTAACTCCCCAGCCACAACTCGTAAAGCGGTTTCCTCAGAAAATGGCAAAAACTATTTCTTTAATTTTGTACGTGACCTTTTTATTGTCGTGTCACTTCGTATACAGCTAACTAGACCAGGATATGGCTGTTGTCATACTAAAAACCATCATTTAATTGGTACAAAGCCTTTTGGAGGATGAACAGTAAGCTTATTATCCAGGTATTTGTTGAGAGATTACCATCAGTTTGATAGTCGGTTACTGAAGCCAGGCGATAAAGCCCCAGCCTAGTGCCCTGCTTTGTGTTTTGACACTGTCCCACTGTAGAATGAAATAAAAACCATTTAGCAGAGTATAGTTCCTTAATCCGGGTTCCTTTCCTTCTATTTCCCAATGCTGTGGCTTCACCATGACAACTGGCAACCAGGTCACAGGAAGTGGGTCAACTGAAGCCGACAACGAATAAGAGACCTTCCCACGAAGGCAAGAAAGTGTTACTTGATATACTTTCCCCTGTGTGCCAAACCATTACGTAACCATTGCATTTGGGCAAATGCAATGGTTACGTAATGGTGGATTGAGACTTCTGTCTCGTGGAATTCATCAAGCCACGTTTTTTCACTTGATTTTTTGCATTGATTGCAGTGGAGACATTGGGCGCAATTGCAACTCACGGTGCGTTTCAGGTTTCATTTCCAGGAAGCAAAAAGCAGGCACCCTTTAATGTGACTGAATCAAACCATATCTTGTGGTGCCGTCATGGTAGTTAATGTTCCCTGTTTTTCCTCCAAAGGAGGTTTTGTGAGGCAGTGTTCCCGTTGCTCTGGATAATCCACAGAAGACAGTCAACTAATTTTATTGGTTTATTTATGGGAGTGCCGTTGTGATGTTGATTCAGAATAACAAACATTGTTTTTTTGGGGTAAATAATTCTCACGAGACAGTGACGATAGTCTAACTCTAAAAAAAACATCAAATGATCAAAGATGTGAAGTTGAGGCGGGCCCCAGTGACGCTGCTAGCAACCTGAGACTAAACCCACCTGTCACTCAAAGAGGCCAGGCCCTCAATTATGCAACACTTTAATCCTTAATATAAAGTAAAACTATACAAATGCATCCCCCTTATAGTTTGCTCCTTTTTTTTTTATCATACAAGACCGTTCAATTGTACAAAAATGTCCAACAACATAGTCTACGGTGAGTGACTCTTTTGGAGCCCAACTCAAGGGGCCATTTGAGGTACTGCAGGATTTTTTGGGCAGTTCCACGTTGCCGCTTGTGGTGAACATGGTTTGAGTCTAGTTTAATTTATTGATTCATTAACAACCTATCGTGTTCTTTTTTTTCTCGTTGTGAATTTCCAAGCTTGCATTCGGTGTTCATATATGCACATTTTCAGTCAGTCAACAGTAATATGAGTTAATAATCAAACCAGGGCGCCTTCTCCTTGGTCCGTGCCAAAGGATCAAAGGAGGAGTGAAATATGCTGACGCAGCCTGCTCACCGAGCGTCAGGCCAGCCCAGGGAAGCACAAAAGATGGCCCAGTGAAAAGATGATCCGGAGCGAACCAGCTCTGGGAAACTCGACCTTGAAAGAAGAACAGATGATGAGTCAGCAGAGAGCCAGATTAAACAACTCTCCTCTCATCACTCCAGGAACAGAGCTGACAAGTGGGGCAGCTGCATTGTCAAAAATGTCATTATACCAACTCGGGCTGAGCAATATACCAATATTATGTCAATGTTGTAAGATATTCTCCTCGATGGTGGATATGGTAATACGTGTTTTCCTGGCTTTAAAGGCTGCATTACAGCAACGTGATGGACTTTTCTGACTCTACCAGAATGTTCTACCTTTTTACAATGAGTTATTAAATCCACACTATTTATTATAAAAATCAAATTGTGCCAATATTTTGTGAACGATTATTACTATTTGGTCAAAAAGCGTGATATTTGATAATTCTCCATATTGCTCGGCCCTTATAACAACCTTTTGATATTGCATAGACTGTAAATATACATCTATTGCTTCTGTCCATCCGGATAGAGGGATCCTCCTCTGTTGCTCCTCACTTTTTTTCCCTGTGAAATGTTTTTTTCTATTTTTTTGTGGAGTTTTTCCTGATCCGATGTGAGGTCCTGGGACAGGGATGTCGTATGTGTACAGATTGTAAAGCCCTCTGAGGGGAATTAGTCATTTTGGGCTATGCAAAAATAAATTGAATTGAATTGAAATATTATTACTGTAGGCTTTAGATTGATAAGTATGCATATGAGATTATATCGGAATTTGTTTTGTCTGCAACTTTTGACCTAAACCCAGCAAACTAGTTCTCGCCCATTCTTCATTTTCTTCTTTTGTCTGTCCGACCGACCGGCGCATATACAAAGACACAGAATCAACTCGGGACGCAGAGGGATGCCAGGTTTAGAAGAGTGAGACACGGGACGACACAACACACATTGGAGCTGCACCATGTCTCAACGTTATCACTGTGACATTTTTTTTTTTTAACTCTCAGAGTGTGCAGACCTCCGTCAAGGTCGTCTCCGTAAGCAGATAACAACAATGCACGTGTCCCCTCCCTGTGATTCGGATACACTTCTTCCTCGGCCCATTCCACCAGGTTTCATGAACATCGGGCCAGTCGTTTCTCTGTAATCCTAACAGACTAACAGACAAAAAAACAACAACAAATTGAACCAAAAACATGACCTTGTAGGTGTAGGTGATAAGCAGCTCATATGCTTGTCTCCATATGGTGATACGACACCATATGCAATCATTTCTCACACACAAAATGCATTGAAATGCAACAAGGAGTCACAAATTCAATTCAGATTCATGTGCTCTGCGGGAGAGGGGAAGTGGAAAATGTGATGCTTTCAAAACAAATTAAAATATAACTGGAATATGCAATGAGATTATAAAGTCGTGAATTTGCGAGAAAAAACTCAAGTCACAAATTTATGAGACCAAAAAAAACGGGGATACAAGGTGATATTGTGAGCTCAAAATATATGAATTATATTAGTATTTCAGAATCTGAAACCTTGTATTGCCAAGTACGTTACACATACAAGGAATTTGGCTCGGTGATTTGGTGCACAACAGTCAAAATTAGAAAACGTGAACGTGCAATGAAATGTGGTAAACAAATAATAGTATGTTAAAACAGGTCTATTATTAAAGTGTAATGTGCATATTAATAGAGACAAAATGTGCAAGGGTGTGTGACAGGGATAAATGGTCCAACTGCAGATGGGAAGACACTGATGGACCGCAGCCTCCTGCCGGAGGGAAGAGAAGGAACTCCAACAGTTTGTGTATCCAGGGTGAGAGCGGTCAGCCACAATCTTTCTTGCCCGTCTCAGAGTCCTGGAAGGGAACACGTCGTGGAGGGCGGGCAGATTGCAGCCAATCACCCTTTTAGGAACTCCACTCCACTGTCTTTAGAATGTTGAGCTCCAGGATGTTTTGTCTGCACCAGGTTACCAGATGGTCAGTCTCCCACCAGGCAGACTCATCCCATCAGAAATGAGTCCAATGAGGGTGATGTCATCCGTAAACTCCTGGAGCTTGATGAACTAGTGACTGGTGTACAGAACTAGATCCCGTGGGGAAATTATTTGACCCATGGTTATTAAGGAGCTGCAGTGAAGCAACTGGGGGTACAGTGTCTTGCTCACGGACACTTCGACACAAAACAAAACGAATGGGGAGAGCGGTCATCGAACCTTGCGGTTACGGGATGACTGATTTGCCAGTCGTTCATGGAGTGGGGGGCTTTAGGCTTGTAGTGATCTGTCTGAGGCCTCTGCAGACAGAAGCAGAGTGCCTCGCTGAGAGCTGGTGTTGCAGTTTTTCAGTCGTTTAGCGTCTCTCACCACCTCGCATATGTGTATTTTGACTCTTCAAACATAAATGCCTGTTCCCTTTGCAGCCATAGCAGTCTGAGTTTAGCTGTGAACCAAGGCCTGTCGTCATTGGAACACAGCTGTCTTCACAGAAGCTCAGGTCCCAGCCTGTGTGTACTCCTCCAGACTGTTGGTAGCAGTCCTGAAAACACCCCAGTCTGTACAGTCTAAACACGCCCGAAGGTCCTGCCGAGCTTCGCTGGTCCACGACTTTGATTCCTGACAACATTGACAGAGCTTTAATTTCTGCCTGTATGCAGGAATTAGATGGACCAAGACGTGGTGTGACCCAGTGCAGCGCGAGGGATGGCGTGATAGGCCCCGCTTACAGTGACATTTTATCTATGTTAATCAAAAATATAAAAACATTCTCTTAAATTTGCGACTCTAAGCACGTAAATTCCCTCCTCCCCCAGATCCAACTTTTTGGCCCTAATACGGCGTTGTACAAAGGACAGCGCAGACTGATAAATCCTCCGTATTGGAGGTATTGGATAATGTATAATACTGGACTAATGACACATTTGATTAATTAATACAGTTCATACCGAGCGGGACATTTGTTTTTGTGCCAAAATTCAATTGACGACCCATGCAATAGTTGTTGAAACACTTGACCCAAAAACGAAAATGTCAATTTCATGGTGGCGCTGGAGGAAAAAGCCACAGGATAACCTAAACTGGGAGAATGGCAGTCTGTACCAACGTTTGTGTCGAGGACAAGATTTGGCTTGTTTTCCATGAGGCCCATTCCGTCTCCATGGTCAGGGGTCCCCTGTGTCTGTCTAGGTTTACCTAAGTGTTCCTAAGGCCGCAACTGTAGGTTGTTCCCTCTGGGTCTTAATGTGTTGCTGTCTATGCGAACAGAGCCAGAGGCTTGGATGATTTCAGAACGTCTCCGGCTGTCTCACGGCACGGCAATGCTTTCCTCAAGGACACGCAAAGGGGACCGGGAAACATTCAGATTTTTTATCTCATCGTGGCAAACCGACATTCTTCAAGCTTCCTGGAAGTTCTTCGCTCTCAGGATGTTCTGCCCCACGGAACCGCGAAGGGCTCGCGTTGTCTGATGGTGTTGTGACGTCCCATTGATGAATCCTAAATCAAGTTTAAGAGTTTACTAATTGATCAGGTGCTTTAATCAACACCACCATTGAAGAGTTTACATTTAAAGCAGTACACACTTTATGCTGATTGGTGTGAGACAAGGGACTTAAATCGATTCCGTCGCCTTTGATTGGGCTGCGAAAAAGTGGGCGGCCTAAAGTTTAGTGGATATGGAGCAAAAGAGGAGAGAGAGGTGTTGCTAAACACACACACACACACATACATACATACATACACACATATACACACACCTGCCACATTTGTTGTTGGATCAGGAGGAAGACGAGGGAGAGGTGAAAGGGAAACTTTTCCTGTTTCCGACCCTGGCCTCCCTCGCTTATTTTATTGTGATAATAATTTTTTTGGAATGCAGCATGAGTCATCAAGCTCCAGTTGAACTGGCCCCTCTTAAAGAAAGCGCTGGTCCTGGTCTGGTCTCGTTCTGGGCCCCTGTGGTTAACAGGTTCTAAGTGCAACTGGGGACGTGAACTTTTAAAAGAAGAAGTAACACCTTCCTCATACACACACATGTTTTTTGTTGTTGTTGTTTTTTACTCCTGTACTCTAAATGTGAGCTTTGTGACCGCGGTTCAAAAAAGACAAAGGAAAGGCAGGGTTGCTTCCTCTATTGTTGGTGGTGAATCATTCATTATTGTGCAGTAAAAATGGTAAAGTTCAAACAGGGCCTTTAAAAAATAAATAAAATAAAACATCAAGATTTCATTCTGCAATTTCTCTAGATATTGTAGATATATTACCAAGACGAGACATCAAGACGGCCCGACTACAGAGACATCAGCCCTGTGAATGAACTGACTGGATGAGCCCAGTCAGCCAGCAGAGACCCACAAGACCAAACCTTCAATTTACTTTGAGCTATTGCGGTAACATGCCAGACACTACAGCACAACTTAAAGTACGAGCCATGAAAGTAGGGGGAAAAAAAGTGTCGCACACTCAGCAATCCGAACCGTCACCGGACCTCCAGAGTCTACTTCCAGTAGTCGGCACCTCATCACAGCCCTTTGGTGTGTGCAATCTTTATAATCCCTTAAGCTTGTGTTAAACACCAACCTTAATTCAGACATCAAACCCCCCAAAAAAACATTGACTTCCAGATGAGGGAATGCCGACTCCTTTCCAGGACTCATTCCTGCAGCACTCTATTATTCATTTCATAACTTGAAAGGCCTTCAAGGCTTTTTGTGTGTTGAACATGAGGTAAGATGGTGCCGTAGGCTTTGAATTCATTGATAACATTCAGGAATGTTTGCTTGGTTCCACTTCCTTTAGTTCTGTGGACGGCTGGTCTTGGATCAGCGGCTGTGTGGCGCTATACGGTTTAAACTCTCCACAGCTCGGTGGAGTCGATGGCATTATTGCAGCTTTAAGTCCATGAGGCTATCTGTGTGTCACACTGACTGGAGTCAGACGAGTAGAGGAACACCGCGGGTACCATCGGCTTGAACGGCGGGCCTGGTGCCACAGAGGTGAAACACTAAGACTTCCGGTGTCATAAGCAGCTTTCTGGACCAGCAGAAATAAATGTATATATATATATATATATATATATATATATATATATATATATATATATATATATATGTAAATATGCGTGTCGACACAGCTGATTTAGGAGCCTATATAAGCAAGCCTCATAGAGCCACACTTCAGCGGGAATCTCTAACTGTGAGACCTCAGACTTCTGGACCACTTGCAGTACATTCTTCAAAGAGGTTTCTCTGCAAGATTACCATTGTATCTACTAGAGTGTTAGTCTGTACTTTCTTTTCCTTATCTGAATTTGTTGAGCCCGGACCTTGCTTCAGTCAAGTGACTGAATGCAAAGGAAACTAGCTAGGGTTAGAATGTCTGTTCTGTATTCCAATTTTACTGGGGACTATAAGGTCTACTTTAATTTCTACCGTTGATGTAAATAGACCTTTGTCCTTAATCAGTTTTGGCAAGAACAGGAGACTCTTGTTAAACTTCAACTTCATGGATTAAAGGGAAGACGAGCTGGGGGCGTGGTCGACACAGCTGATTTAGGAGTCTATATAAGTGAGCCTCAGAGATCCACACTTCAGTGTGCAACTCTACCTGTGAGACCTTCAGACCTCTGGACCACTTGGATCCTGGCTGAGTCCATTCTTTAAAGAGGTTTCTCTGCTAGATTAGGTCTACTAGATAATTAGGTTGTACTGTTTTTTCTTTATCTGAATTGTTGCTTCAATCAAGTGACTGAATGCAAAGGAAACTAGCTAGGGTTAGAGTGTCTGTTCTGTATTCCAATTTTACTGGGGGCTACTACTTTAATACCTTTTTTTTATACCTTTGAGGTAGATATACAGTTGTCCTTAATCAGTTTTGGCAAGAACAGGAGACTACTCACAAAGCCGGCAACCACCTCAACTATTTTCACCAGAAACTGCTCTCACTCATGCATCCTAACTCTGCCACTGACACTCTCCTCTCTACTCTGTCTTCCTCTCTTGATTCTCTCTGTCCTCTTAAGACACGAAAGGTCTGCAAGTCTCTCTTCTTCCCTTTCTTTCCAAAACTCTCGAGCGAACTATCTTTAACCAAGTCTCCTCCTTTCTCCACCATAACAACCTTCTTGACCCTCACCAGTCTGGATTCAAGGCAGGCCACTGCCTGGATTTCCTCCCACCGGGACCTGGGTTTCTCAGTCTCTGCTCTTTCCCTTTTTGCATCCTACCTCAACGACCGCACTTACTGGGTAACTTGGAGAGGATCTGTGTCTAGTGGGGTCCCTCAAGGTTCCGTCCTGGGTCCCCTCCTCTTTTCTCTGTACACTAATTCTCTCGGCTCTGTGATTTGCTCGCATGGCTTTTCCGACCACAGCTATGCTGATGACACCCAACTGATCCTCTCGTTTCCCCAATCTGAAACACAGGTAGCAGCACAAATCTCTGCCTGACTGACTGACTCAGAAAATTGACTGACTCAGAAAATTAACTCAGAAAATTAACCCTGGAAAAGGAAAAGGCTCTCCCACCCACAACCTGACTATTACCTTCAATAACTCTGTGTTGGCACTGACCTCGACTGCCAGGAACCTCGGTGTGACACTCGACAGTCAACTCTCCCTAACTGCCAACTAGGGCTGCAACTAACGATTATTTTAATAATTGATTAATCTGTCGATTATTTGTTTAATTAATCGGATAAAAAAACAAAAAACAAAAAAGCATTAATTTCCAACCCTTTATTCAACAGAACTGTGCCAGAAAAAACAGCCGTTCACCACCGGGGAAATAAGTTAGTTCTCGCACAACGTTACGGGTCTCTCCGATGGTCTTTGCTCTACCGGCTTTTTTTTTTTGCTCCGCTCCGCGCTCAACTCAACTTTCTTCTTTTTTTTTAATACTCAAACATCTCCGCGTCTTATTGGGTGGCGTAACAATCGCGCGACACAACGAATCGATAATGCAATTCGTTGCCAACTATTTTAATAATCGATTTGAATCGATTCGTTGTTGCTGCCCTACTGCCAACGTTACTGCAACAACACATTCCTGTAGGTACATGCTGCACAACATCAGGAGAATATGTCCTCTTCTCACACAGAAGGCGGCACAGGCTCTGGTCCAGGCTCTGGTCATCTCACGCCTAGACTACTGTAACTCCCTCCTGGCAGGTCTACCTGCTAGTGCCATCCGACCTCTGCAGCTCATCCAGAATGCAGCAGCTCGACTGGTCTTCAACCTTCCTAAACTCAGCCATACTACTCCGCTCCTCCGCGCCCTTCACTGGTTACCGGTGGCCGCCCGCATCCGCTTCAAAACATTGGTTCTTGCTTACCGTGCTGCAAACAGATCGGGTCCAGTCTACATCCAGGACATGGTCTAACCTCACACCCAGGACATGGTCTAACCTCACATCCAGGACATGGTAAAACCGTACACCCCAGCCCATTCACTTCGCTCGGCTTCTGCCAATCGGCTTGTAGCTCCGTCACTGCGAGCTAAACACTCAACAAAGTCCCGACTCGGTGGTGTCCTGCCTCCTTAATGGTGGAATGAGTGCCCCATTGACATCAGGACAGCAGAAAGTCTCTACAACTTCCGCCGCAAACTAAAAACACATCTTTACCGACTATAAATTGAATAAAGAAAGTAGGACTTCATTAGCACTTTACTTTATAGCACTTTGTAGTTTGGCTTTCTTCAAGAAATTGTTCTTTCTTGTTCTGAGTTTGTACTCACGGTGGAATGGATGAACCTGTACTTGTACTAATGCACTTATTGTAAGTCGCTTTGGATAAAAGCGTCAGCTAAATATAATGTAATGTCTCTATATATAGATATCGAGGTTGGGCCTTCGTGGATTTTGCGTGTTAACCTTTCATGAACATGCGATGCAAAACTCTAGAAGGTATGCACCAAGAAGTGGAGAGGAACACAAAGCCAGATGCAGCGTTACACGTGACCAGTGGCCCCTAACACTGCACTGTATCTTGTGGGTGGCCAATAACAATCCTCATCCTTGTCCTTTGCAAGGCCTTGGAGACGTGGTGTTGGTGGGGTGGGGGGGTGGGGGGGGCTGAGGCCACAATGGTGCACAGTAGCGATAACAGAAAGACCACACAGAGCTTGAGATGCAGACATTACAAGGGGAGGAGAGGGAGAGGGGTAGAAACGCAGACATTTTGGTGGATGTAAGATTTGTTTTGGGATCTTGTGATTTCCGAACAAGCCTGATAAACATCCGTTGAAAATGAATTAGCCAAAGTGCTTGGCCCACTTCCTGACCGCCCGGCATGGGGTCTGCATAGGACGAGTTGGCCTGCGAGAACCGAGCTCCGATCCAGGGCAGAGGACTGCAAAGGGGGGAAAGCTGCGTGCGATGTGTGAAACTGATTGCGGATTATGTCATTGCACGACATTCCCGCTTAACCTCCCTTGAACTTTCTGACCAGTGCAGAAAAAAAGGCTATGCTTTTTACTTCTTTTTTTAGAATGAAACTGCTCGGAAAACATGACTTCATTCACCCGCCCTGCAGAATGTTTGAATGGAAACCCCGCTGTGCGAAGAATCGATTGTGGCCTCGAGATCTGGAAAAGATATTAAACTGTGCCCGCAGTCCTCGTGCAGCCCTAAGGTCTGGACGCTGGTGCCCTGGAACCCATGCTTGTGCAACATTTCCACATGCTGTTGGGGTCACACTAACCAAATTCTTATTTTTCCTCCATTTGTTAATGTCTGCATGCGAACCAAATGTCTCTGAGGGCAACCTTTGGACTGATTAGACTGTGCAGTAGCAGGGGGGAGGGGGGAGGGCGTCTGGGGGACAGGAATTTGAGGGCTCTGGGTGAAAAACATCTTTCTGCTTCGGAATAGAAGCACCATGAGAAATCTTTTTTGTTCTTCTTTTAAAACCCTGCATAGCATTCTCAGTAGCTTACAGAGGAATATGTTTTTATTCACGGCAAACATTTGTTTTACATTTGATAGATATCATTTAAATTGTTCAAAAAGCATTAATTGGAAAATGGAAAAAATACATGTGCAATGTATGATTGTGTACTCTGCTTTTGATAATAAACATGATTTACAGAATGAAAAGCATTGGCGTACATCTACATGTATATAACTAAGCGTCACAGAGCTGTTGAGTCTGCATTGACACCTTTGCCATCTCTAAGTGAACTCGTGATCTCCTCTAATCCCATCAGAGCCAGACCTGGGGGGTAGCAACTACTGATGATCCATGTCATCATCACGAAGCCAGGTAGACTGAAGCATAAAAAGGTGTGCAGCAGTATGACAAAACAGTCAAAGCAGCATTTATTTAATGTTTGGACTTCCTCAAAAGAGGGGAAAGTTCAAATGAGCATCAAAGTAGGCTTTTCAAAGGTCCAAATCTACATTTATATGTATTTGTTTCAGTGAGGTAAGTAAACCCTGCAAATGAGAGTCATTTACAGGAAAAGTATTTTGTTCCCCCATGTGAAGTATATTACCAGCTGGGGCATGACGGCGTTATGAGTGCCAACTAGTTCATTTATGGGTTATGGTGACCGCAATGTCTTTAGCACAGTGGCAGCGAGACCCCGGTTATCTTCAGGGACCATGTGTGTGAGTCTGTCCGTGTCCACCCCGCCGCCATGTGGTACGGGGCGACAAGCCCAAACCGGTTCATACGTGGATGGGAGGCCGGTTTCAGCTGGCTGCGTTGCCGTAGCAACGAGCTCTCTATAAATACCGCCGGGCTCCTTTTACCGGCTTGCACACCCGTTTCAGTCTCGACGGAAGCCACACTGCCAGCGTTTCTTTTTTTACCCCAGCATTCTGGTCTAATGGACACACTCTTTGTAAATGCTTTTTAAGGTAAGTTCATGATTTTCGACGTCGTGCTAACGTTACTAACTATTATATGTGTTTGTTTGTTGCTGAAATGCGTAACGACGTTAGCAAACGATAATTATCTGTCTGAATCGGCTATGGCGGCTTAAGGACAATGAAATGCGGGTCGGCTTTTGTTGCTTTTTCACCGCGTTTTTAATTTAATTCAAAATGCAGTCGCTCCTGAGTGATACCGTTACTTAACATTACGACGTGGCCGGTGTAAGAGTGGGCTGGCTAGCGAACCTTATCGAGCGATATTTTTTATAACCACGCTAATCCACCAGCATACCGTTAGTCTTTTACGTCGACTTCACAAAGCCACAGACTCGGGTGCTTTTGCGCTACTCAAGTTATTTTATATTAAAATGGTCAGTCTTAACTCTGCCATTCCACGTTACACGTAACTTCAAACGCTAACTTAAATCGCCTCATGGCACGAAGAGCTCTAAACGGAACCGGCATAATGACGTCGACCTCATATGTTAGTCCCTGATTGATCAATTTCCCTGCCACTCTTTTGATGGTGAGGGCGGACCTTATTTGCTATTGGATTAAATCTGCACTAGGCGGGGTTTAAACCGTAAACCTCCTTCAGGGACTTCTCTGTGCAGATGGTGTCTTAGTACGTTAGACATGACTCATGACATGGTTGTAAAATGGAGTGTCCACGTTTTTGGGGCATCCCTGAGGTCTAGTCATTTTTCAGCTAATTTTAATTGAATAATCCGTAACGTTGTATTTTATTCACGGAGACAAAATTATTTTCTAGTAGTTCAGATGCATTATACATTTATATTGTAGGCGACTTTTTTTGACACAGATATTTCCTTCGGAATATGAAGTTAAAACACCACCAAATGCTCTTTTTTTACAGAATCATCAGTCTAGGAAGACACACACTGCCTACTCAGCAGGCCCGGGCCTTGAGTCATATTTGAAGGGATTTAACTTCACTGGTGAGCCGCCTTGGCTTCTCTGCACCTGAGTAAACCGCAACACTAAATTCCATCTCTTTCCTATCCAAGTAAGTGTCTTGCTCCCCCCCCACCCCCTCCCCTGTCTCAACTTGATTTTAACACTGCTGAGCTATCTTGGCATGTCAATTCAGTCAAAAGTGCCATGTTTTGAGAATCACTCCCACTTGTTCCCATGAGTTAAGATTTTAAAATGGTAATCAAGGACACTAAAGACGCTGTGTTCTTGATACTGAACGTAATCTCAATTGTTTCCTTTGCCGTCTCTCAGTTTACTGGTGACTAATCAAGAGGACTTCTTGTGACCATGAACACTGCCACTCCCACCGAGTTTGACTTCTCTTTCTTGGAAGAGGGCTTCTCCGCCCGGGATATTGTTGAGCAGAAGATCAACGAGTCATCCATGACGGTGAGTTTCCAGTGGCGACATTGTTTAGTGGATACACAGAATAAGCCCTGCTGGGTCGGGTGATGAAAGTCGACAGGATGCGCCTGAAATCCTACACCTGTGTTCAGGTTACTGTTATTGCATTGACTGAATTGTTTGTCCTTTACTTAACCCTTGAGATCATGGTGCGAATAACTGTCTTTTAAAAAAATATGACACAGATGGTGTTTAGTGTCTGCCGTGTATTATGGAGAATGTTTTTGTTAAATCCTGTGTACCTCTACTCTCCTCCCACACACAGGATGACAGGGACGCATTCTATGTCTGTGACCTGGGAGATGTGCTAAAGAAACACCTGCGCTGGGTGAGGGCCCTGCCTCGCGTCACTCCTTTCTATGCTGTCAAATGCAACGACAGCCGGGCCGTGGTCATGACGCTGGCATCCCTGGGAGCCGGCTTTGACTGTGCCAGCAAGGTGTGTGTGTTTGGAACTTCCCGTAGCACAAGGTGTTCTGAAAACGACGCCACACAAAAGGCGTCTTGGCGATTAGTGGAAATTGCAATGGCAGCTTGTGTTTTCATATTTACTGACTGTCTGCATTGTCTGTCTCCCCCTCCCTCTAGACGGAGATTCATATGGTTCAGTCTCTGGGAGTGGATCCAAACAGAATCATCTATGCCAACCCCTGCAAGCAACTTTCTCAGATCAAGTATGCGTCTGCCCATGGGGTCCGGATGATGACATTTGATAGCGAGGTGGAACTCATGAAAGTGGCCCGCTGTCATGAAAATGCCAAGTGAGACTTTGTTGTAACTTTGTTATGATTATAGTTTATACATCATATAGCTGCCTTTTTTTTCTTCTCCCCACTAACTTTTGTTCCTGCTATGCCCAGACTGGTGCTGCGTATTGCCACAGATGACTCAAAGGCAGTGTGTCGCCTCAGTGTGAAGTTTGGGGCCCAACTCAAAGCTTGCCGTGGTCTTCTGGAGCGTGCTAAGGAGCTGGGGCTGGCTGTGATCGGCGTCAGCTTCCACGTCGGCAGTGGCTGCACCGATCCACAGACCTACAGCCAGGCTATCGCCGATGCCCGCTGTGTCTTCGATATTGGGGTGAGTTGTGACAGAAATGCATATGAGGTTTATATTTGGATGTGGGTTTTCAAGCAGCAAAATGAACTGAGATTTGTGTGACCTCAGGATGAGCTGGGCTTCAACATGGACTTGTTGGACATTGGAGGAGGCTTTCCTGGTTCTGACGAAACTGAACTAAAATTCGAAGAGGTATTGTGTTTATTTTCTTTTCCGTGTGGCAACATTTTTTTAAACGAGACCAATATGCTGCAACATCAGTATTACCAGCTAATGGTTATTCCTTTATAAAAAGCTGATATTTACCTGCAGACCCTTGTTTCTTCTTCTTTCCCTTCTAGATCACAGCAGTAATCAGCCCGGCCATGGACAAGTACTTCCCCGCTGACACTGGTGTTAAGGTGATCGCTGAGCCCGGTCGCTTTTATGTGGCCTCGGCCTACACACTGGTTGTCAACATCATTGCCAAGAAGGTCATTGTGGACGATGAATCGGCCTCTGACGGTAACAGTCTTGATTTAGAAAAACAAGTTTATTCTGAAAGCACGTTTTGTAACATTTCTTAGTAGTGAAACCTATTTTATGCTTCATTCAGAGGAAGACGAAGGGACCAATGAAAAGACCCTGATGTACTATGTCAACGATGGAGTGTATGGGTCCTTCAACTGTATACTCTATGACCACGCTCACTGTTTGCCAACACTACATAAGGTAAGAACATTCATGGGTTGAAGAAGTGAGTCAGTGGAAGGTGAAACAAAGGGTGACCGTTTGTGCTTCTCCCCTCTTTTGTACAACTAGAAGCCAAAGCCGGATGAGGTCATGTACCCTTGCAGTATCTGGGGCCCCACATGCGACGGCCTCGACCGCATCGTTGAGCAGTGTTACCTGCCTGACCTGCAGGTGGGCGACTGGCTGGTCTTTGACAACATGGGTGCTTACACTGTGGCTGCCGCCTCCACCTTCAACGGCTTCCAGAGACCTGACATGCACTACGTCATGTCCCGCACTGCCTGGTGAGTAGCTGTCCCAAAAGCTGCAAGTGGTAGTTTTGTAATGGATCACTATGGGATGAGGGGGGAGGGGAGGTTCAATCATGAGGAAAGTTGTTCCGATCTTCAGCTTTTCTTCAGCCAATCTAACTTGTATCTGCGTTGTTTTCCACAGGCAAACTGTGCAGAAGATCTGTTCCCAGGGTATTGCGGCTCCTGCAGAGGAGGGTTCCCTGTTTGAAGTGCCAGCCTGCTGCGGTCGGGAGAGCAGCTTGGAGCTGCCCACTAAGCCCTGCCAGGCCAATGTGGTTTAAACACCTACTTTACATCACAGCAGTGTTCTCCAGATCTTGCACCCTTTTGTTAATTGTTGAAAGGGTTCTTTCTTTTTCTTTTTTCTTTTCACCCCAAATGTACATTTCAAGGCCAGTTACTCGACAGGAGAATGAGAGTTTAACGCTGCTGCACAACTTTCTGTGTTCTGTATGGAAGTGGGGATTGACTCAATGACACTCTGAGCGTCTCTGAGTTCCAGACAGTGTTACGGTGCAACTCTGTACTCCAATTTGAGAGAAACAGTCACAATTGGACGACAGTAGTTAATGAAGAAACTATTTTTCCAAACTGTTTTTTGCAAAATAAACTACTTCACTGGATGTTTCCCGTCACCATGGAGCTTCCAACACTTGAAACTAACAAAAGTGAAGAGGTGAAGGGTCACTCATGCTGTTATTTTAATACCATTAAAAAAAAAAAATAATTTACTATTAAAATAAAGCCTAGTTAACATCTGGAGTCACATCCCGAGCTAGTAACTCGCAAAGAGGTAGTTGGAGGGGCGATTTATATCCTCATGGCTGCTATGTTTATTTATCTTTTCCATGGTCTCCACTTCTGTACAGAACCTTTCAGGCGTTAATCCTCAAGACTAGAAATATATTTCAAGAAACACACTTTTTTAAAAAAGTTCCATTTGTATAGTGTCTGTGCTGATATAGAGGCACAATTTAAATTAATCAGACAGTGCTAAAGATAAACACTAAATGTCAGCTTTCTGGTCACCACAATACAGGTTCCACCAAAAAACCTTAAGGATTAATGCTTAAAACGCAGGGACTCAAGAAGCAGACTGTACCTCTCCTCTTCTCCACCTTAATATTATTTTATTTGTTTTCTAACATGTAGAAGGCAAGAAGTCTGCTCATGCTATGATTTAAGAAGCGGTGTGAAAACCATACATTTAAAACGGATATGAAAGACGGGATTGCAAATTTCATATCGCTTTCCTATGGAAACTTTTTTTGTATTTTTTTAATAAATAAAGCATCGGGTGCAGAGTCGAAGTTTGAGCGTTGTGTGTTTTGTGCATGTGGGAGAAATGAAGGATACAAGAGCTCCATCTAGTGTTCACAGCAGGAAGTGCTTTGATGGATGGGTCTTCAACTTAAGTCATTTACTCAGAAAGCACTCATGTACCCCTGGTTCAATCCTGACCTTTTCTAGAGTTTACACACATTACAGCAACAGGATTGTTTAACATGCCTTAATCTGAAAGATTCCAAATTTTATATATATTTTCTTTTTTTCCGTGACAATTAGGGCTGTGTCGACTGACACTTGGGTAACTGGAGTTGGTTGTCTCTGTGTTGTCTTCCATCTTGTTGCAGATTAATTGCCCATGCAGTGAACACTCCGTGGAAAGAAAGGAGGTGCAGTGTTGGCGATGAAAATATAAATGTATTTTATTCACAGTACACAGCACAGACATTACAGATTATCTTATCTAAAAGATCATATGAAAACAAATGTTAAAAGTACACACACAAAAAAGTCACTAAGTATCTTGTACACTATACACAATTTGAATAAAGTATATTGTAGGTAGAAAGTAAACATGTTCACCTTGCATTCGCACCTGTGTTTCTCAGCTTTTCATCTTTAGTTCTGGACACAGTCACATGTTTTGCTAAACTGACTTAAATTGAGTTGACTTCAAGAAATGAAAGATCACAAACCATTGTAATTTCTTTTCAAAACATCTCGGGATTTCCCAGGATTCAGAATTGTTACCCAGCAGCCCACGAAGAATTTACGGCGGTGCGCTCCTCACCACGGCCGTGTCGCTCTGCTCATAATGCTTCCTGATGTACTCGGCCATGGCGTTCTTATTGTTAAGCTCTTTCCTGAACACCATGATGTAACACTTCGGGGCCAAATGACAGCCCAGGATGCTGTAGCTGGAAATGAGGATGGCCGTGCTCTCGGTGGCGCGCTTGTACTTCCCGATCAGACTGATATAAATGGGGATGAGGAAAACCCAAACGATCAGAAACAGCAGCATGCTGATGGCGATCAAACTTGCATTTTTATACAGATCTGGCAGCTTTCTGCCTTTGATCGCGAACACGAAGCAGATGAAGGCCAAGCAAGTGTTGTAGGCCAACATGGCAATAAAGAACATGTTGGAGCCTTTCTCGCACTGCTTCAGGATGCTCTCCCTGAATATCACTTGATGGGCCTTGGGCGGGTACATGCCCAGCCACGACCCACAGAGGGCCACTTGGATCCCGGAGACGATCATCACCAGAGCCGCCGGCTGGTGGAGCCTCTTCGCACAGGATCGCGGGCTCACTTCAAAGCTGAAGCCCAGGGAGATCTGGAGCAGGTTGGCCAGGATGCAGGCGATGCAGAACGAGAAGGCGATGCCGTAGAGAGGCAGACCCACCATGCAGGAGGCACCGGTGGGTTTCCCCGCAAAGCTGAACGTAAGGCAGAAGCAAAGCAGCAGGGAGAGAAGCTCCAAGAGGCACAAGTAGCCTCCAACGGCCTTCACGACGGGAGTGCCCCAATAGACGGTGAACAAAACGGCAAACGCCACGGTGACCGCGATACCCAACACTGCCAGGGCACTCAAGATGCCAACGAAGGGGTCCGACCGCATCAGGAAGTCGACGGTTTTATCGATACACTCGTTCCTCTGCAGAGACGAATACTGGTCTGCACGGCACCGTTTGCACTGCTGGCCTGCGAAAGGGAGGGAGCACTTTTTTGGATGTCTCTTTGCATATTCATCAGGAAGAAGAGAATTCCGTTGGAAAAAAGTGCTATGCTATTTATTTAAAGCAGCACAGAAGGGTCGCGCTATTCAAAGGTGAACGTTGACCGCCTGTGGCTGAGGGAGCTGGGCGAGAAGCTTACGTTCAAGAATGCAGGAGGGTGGCGAGCATTGGATACGGCCTGGGGACCAGTGTGGACATATACAAGAGGTCTGGGGGATGGGGTGGGATGAATGATTTTTGTTTTTAAAATACTTTCTTTGTATCTCTTGTGTTGTTTTAGTTGTTTCCTTTTTGGACTATCGACTTTAACAGTAGTGGAGTAGAGGTTTTGTCGTAATCTGCCTTGCTCTCAGGTTGTTTGGTTCATTGTCATTCATTCCAAATTATTGGTCCCTGTTGTATTTTGTTATTTGCCCCTCCTCTCGTTTGAGATCACGTCACTTCCTGCTTGTGCAGGACTAACGACAGACAGGTCAAACTAATATGGGGGGGAAACAGAATTAGTACAACATGATGTGTGTATAAGATCTGCAAAAAAGATTGCTCTATTAACATATTGGGCTTGATATCAGGGTAGAGTGCAGGCTTCAAATCATGCATCTTATATCAGCTAAATTATTGTCACATTTCTTTGTAATTCAGCAGGTAGCGATCCAACCCATTCCAATTCTTCCCCTATTACGTGAATGTGATATCCTCAGTTATGTATCCATAGGGATCCCCTTAAACGGTATAGGTTTTTTATGATTTCGATATTTCATATGGGGATAAAATGCTTACCTTTTTCAGGGGAAAATTCTCCATCTGCACATCGAACACAATAAAAGCAGCAACGTTTGTGTAGTATTTTCAACTCCTGCCCGTGTTTACATGTTTTAGAACAGTTGAAAGCCGTTACCTTTGAAAAGACAAAAACAGAATTAGTACAACATGATGTCCTTATATAATCTTTTGAGGCATAAATACATGACGACATTCTGACCTTACCGTCACATTGCGCTTTTTTTCAACAAGATCAGCTCGGAGTTTGATTTTTTTATCCAGACGGTATTCTCCAATTTTTTCTATTTTTGGGTAATGCTTGTATTTTGTCCAGTTCCAATACAAAATATCATATCCTATACTTGGGTCTCCATTGCCGTCAAAGAATATTTGAGTATTGTTCACAGTGAGGTTTACTTTCTTGATTTCCGTAAAAAGCTGTGGAGACAAACATGGAGAGAAATGTTCTTGTTATTGCCTCTATTATTGAGGAGGCGTCAACAAATCGTGGACAATGTGGCAGAGTAATCAACAACACAAACACACTGTGACTTTGTACTCCTTTTCTTGCAGAGTTTTAGATGAGAAGATCGATACGATAAGGCTGTCGCCTGGTTAGCTTAGCTTAGCATAGCTAGGACACCTCACTTTTGTAACGCTAAATATGGCCGCCAGCTATGTAAATATCTCATGTTACCGAAAGAAAATATGAATACATCATGCAAATATAACCCAATCTTCTTTCATTCATCCACACTACATTCACAGCGCCCCTTTCGAACCCCTGGCGCAGCTCGTAATGGGTCAGCTTTGTTCTCCAGCGTCTTTGCTTGTATTTACCGTACAGATAGAGGGGTAACAATCTTCTCATCAAACTCTGCAAGAGATCAAAGAAGCATATTTCCTAAACGTTCAAATAAATTGGCAATGCAAGATGACTTTACTGTACCTTCAGGGCTGTAAATTCAGTGCTGCGTTTACAGCGATGGTTGTTGCACTTCAGCAAGCTCCTTAGACCCCTAGCAATGACTTGAACGGCTAAGTAGATGTTGTATGACTTATCCTGGTCAATGTAATTGGCCAAGGAGCTTGTGTCCCCGCATGTTGGCAAGCAGAGACCTTCTCCGTCCTCCTCAGGCGTACCAGAACAAGATGCACAATGAGTCTGGTAATACTCGAGAAAGGTGTTGGAGGTCCCATTGAACATTGAGATGACATAGTCTCTAAAGCCAGGCACCTCGTTCCTCTTGGAGATAAACCCGAAAATCTCCCCGACCCTCTCGATGCCCGGCAGTGTGGATATCAGCTTAGAGGTGGACCAGCTACCTGTTGCAATCCACGTTCTGTTGAGTCTGTGTATGATTGCTGCCTCCAGGATGACTCTAACATTAAATTCCTGGGTGAACAAGATGATGGCCTCAGCAGAGGACTTGTTGAATTTGCTCATCAGATCAGTCACGTACTTGTTTGTGGAATTGTTCAAGGAAAAGTTACCCGGCAGGATTAAAATAAATTCAACGCAGACATCCTTTATTTGACTGAAAAGGTCCTCTAGGTTGTCACTGCCGTACCTCCCGTGCTCATCGTCACTTCCTATAACGACCACTGTCTTCCAGTTAAACTTGATAATCAGGTCAACCATGGCCTCTGTCTGATGTTTGTCACTGGGTATCGTTCGCAGAAAAGTGGGGAACTTCAACTTCCTGCTGAGCAGCTCGCTAGTCGCAGCAAAGCCAATCTGAAACACACACGTACAAAACGAAGACACATTTAAACCGAAAGACAACGGATTATATTCATTGCCACTATTGCATTATGTGTTACGGAATCTTAGATTTATAAAGAAATTGCGTCATAACCTCATCATTAACCTCCCAAATCTTTCTAACTGTCGTTAATATGACACCGGCAGGCACAGAGAAGACACACCTGGGTAACGGAGGACAGCGCAAGAACTCGTGCAACAGCTATGGACATTTCAGAAGAAGATGCACCGATCACTGCCTTGGTTTCGGGTTCGGGTAGAGCGGTTTGAAAGTGTGCGGGTACTAAACAGCTCTGGGGGTCTGACTGGTTCCTCAGCAGCTGGAGCGTAGCTCTGATGGCCAGGCTGACATCTCCACACGTGTCGTAGATGTCATATCCTATGGAGAGGTTGGGTAGAACCCTCGGCATGCGCTGGTTTATTTCTCGGATGGCGTATATCATCACTTGAGCGCGAAGGAACATTTGGATATTAAAGCTGCAAAAATGGAAAGAGGAAGGTATGGAACATCCAAAATGAGTTGTCTGTCTTATCATGAATATAGTTGTAGTGTAAAGCTGTCTGATTTGGACGAGCGCATACTTACTCAGTGCAGGTGAGCTGTCCGGGCGTTATGTCGTAGTCGGTTTCTTGGTGAAGAGGGAAAAGTCCTCCAATCATGACGTCCCCATGAGAGTGTGCATGTAGGTAACTCTTTCCCGAACACGGGCAAAACACAACCATGGTGCTCACAAAGAACCGTAATAGCGAGAGCATTTTGGATGCACAGCAACGGGAAAACACACACCTCTCTCGAGAGTGTGGACTGGCTCCTGGACAGCAGCTCCCGTATAACTGCACCTTGTGGGAAGTCGGACCGGATCATTTGCATTGTCAGATGGAATCTGTCACGAGAAGCACAACAACAGCGCACATCTTCACGTACGGCTCGCACGCCACCGGCACATTGACTCATTCATTGGGAGAGTTTAGACAAGCCGGGTGTCTGTATGCGGCCGGAGTGTTGCGTTTGCTCATTTGAATAGGTGACATGTGCAAATAGATGTTAACTTGAGGTGTGATGTGCCATGTTTTGACACATTTATTATTTTCTGCCAGTAGTCTCCTTGGGAAGGAGGCAGAAAAATAGAAAAGTAAAACAACATGAAATGTGTCACAAAGGGGACGGGGAGCCACATTAGGAAGGATTTCAAATCAACATTTTTTTGCGGTGTTGGTGACATGTTCTTTTTAAAATGAATTTTAAGAGCATTTTTAAATGATTCGTGTGGCCGTCTGACCTGCCTGACACCAACAGTGTGACAAACGTTTTGCATGCGATGTGTCTAAAATGTGCAAGGTACAATTGTTGTGAGTCACCCAGCTTTTTAATATGAGTTGGGTGGGGAGGGATACACAAGTATTTAAATTCCCCCACATGTTGTTATTCTTCTGCCCGCTTACGCTGACGTCAGGACAGCCTCTAAGCTTGGAAAAGTACAGTCTTTCCAACATCGTCTGCATTTTGAATCAGGGAATGGCTCCTCTTATTTAGGGTCAGTGACCTTTTGAACCCCCTTGTCAGAAACGTGACGAGAAAGCTCTCAAATGTCTTAGAATACTTTGAATAATGCCGCCGAATGGAGTGAGCTCCTTCCCCACAGATGGTTCGGAGGTCTAACCACAAGAAGGTTTAACAGAGTATATATGCACATTATTTCATCCCCCCCCACTTTTTGCAGGCGTCCTCTCCCGTCGGCCGAGGCCCAGGTCCCAGCCTTGGTAGGTGCTGCTGTCTCCAAGGAAGAGTGTTCAGCTGAGATCAGGATGATCAGACATAAGTTACATTTGATAAGATACATTTGCTATTTGGGTTTGGTTCACAAGGTCAGGATGAGCAGTCTGCATGCACACAATGTTCAGAGTCAAGGGATACAGTTTCCATCTACAAAGAGCAACATGTCCACAACTACCCCAAGACTGAATAACGGTGGCGCAGTTTACAGAAGAGACCACAAGAGGGAAGCAGACCATGCCCTCTTTGTAATTTGTTCCATAGCAAGAGTCATATGGAGATGATACAGCAATGCTGTAGTTGTACATTTGGAGTTACTTTTTGGAGTCAATTTAAATTGAAACTGCTCCAACTGTTAACACTGACAGTGATATTGTCTCAGGATTAACGATTTAGATAGATAGAAGTACTAAGAATGTGTGACAGAATGTCCCCCTGTCATAATTTATGTGTACTGATCCCCATTAAGGCCTATATATATACACCATTCGTTTTTGTTATATATATATATATATATATATATATATATATATATATATATATTCAAAAGGATGGCGAAGTGACAGCTACTGCTGCTGCTCTGAAACCCCCCTCACTTGTCCACTCCTTCCTCCCTGGGCTCTTTATTCCCCACGCCTTGTGGGCAAGTGGACGAGACCATATAAATAGGCCCCCGTCGGCTGTGGAAGTGGACCTCCACACCAAGTGCTTCCAGACCAGGGTCGGACGGGACGGGACGGGACGGAAGTTGAACTGTGCGCGCGGACAACATGACCTCACTAACGTGGCCACTGCTCTGTGTCATCTTGGCCGCCGGAACCCTGGCGACTTCCCCGCAGTTCGGGTCCCGCGACCGGCAGATCCACTCGATCAGTCCGGGTGGCCCGCGGGTGTCCTCGGGGCCAGTCGGCCCGCGGGCCCGGCAGCCCTTCGAGGGGATCAGATCCGTGGAGCAGAGCTCCGACGAACCACCGAGACTTCGTGACGTCCAGCGAGGCTCCGAGGCCCGACCCGGGGCCAACAGGTACCTGGCCAAGCAGGAGAGACGGAGGGCTGGAGACGGAGGTGGGTTGGTGCTGCAGATGTCGTGTAGTCCTGTATGAGTTCACTGTCAACGTGCAGCCACGTGCCATCACTTTCTCATTGGTTTCCCCCGCAGGTTGTCACGGTTCGGGCAATTTTGTCCCGATTTGGCGCAAAAGCGTGTAAATATATGTGACTACACGTGTTTTTATTACTACTGTATTGTAAATTATTTTTTTGCAAATTTAATTGATAGTTATATTACAGACTCATAATCCCAGAGACTTGTATGATTCTGTGTAGCCACAGTTTATTCCCCTCATTTTATTACCAATGAAAAACACAGAACGTGCTATTTCAAAAATTAATATGTAGTTCTTTTCTTCTTCTAATCTTCTTCTCATATATATAAAATAAGAATCATTTTGGTGACTGAGGGTGTTTTACTATTAGCTATAGTGACATGCATTATCTATGTGTTACAACTTTAAGAGGCTCAAAATAAAATTATATTTAGTTAATAGTAAATAATATATAATAATGAATAAGATAAAATATTTTTACCTCCAAAAAAAACAATTTACATAGACAATAGCTAATTCCAAAAGCCCATATGGGCAACAATGCAACAGATTTTCTTCATCAACTATAAATATAACAGCCCAAAAAAGCGAGGGTTCACACTCTTTTCCCTTCTGTGATATACACATTGACAAACTGTTATTAAGCCAATAATCATGATGCATGCCCATCATTAAACCAAAGTAACTCCTGCTCTTAATGCTCTCCCCTCTGCCTCTCTCCATCCCCACCTCCCTTTGCAAAGCTGGTGGCACTAATTCTGGGGTTTATCGCTACCAGTCCTCCCATCCACCCAGGCCGCCAAAGAAAAGCCAGCCGCTCTCACAGCTGCAACACAAAGCAGCCCTCTGGCAGCCTGCCCCCGGTGGCTCTGCAACATCCATCGGAGCTGACGCAGGTACTTTACTTTCGCCCCCACTAACATGCTCTCATTTGACTCCCAAAAGACAGAAGTGGAGTTGTGGACAGTAATGGTAAAATGTGCCAAAGTGTCACATCACATGTCCCTAATAAAAAAACAATTGTGATAAGGAGGATGACTGTTATAGTGAGATTGAAAAGGAAATCTTGTTTGTTCAGCACGTGTGCAGCAATGTGTCGGAGTTTTAGTACTCTGTCTTCAATCCAAATACATTGGAATGTACACTTTAAATCCGACTAACATCTTTTTAATTTTGTATGAATTATTTTACAGCAACAAGATCTAACTGCAGAAATCGTCGCATAGACCTGGTCTTCATCATAGACAGCTCCCGCAGCGTGCGCCCTGCTGAGTTTGAAAAGGCCAAGGAGTTCCTACAAGACATGGTGGACAGCCTGGAGATCGGCTCGGACGCCACGCGGGTCGGCCTCGTCAATTACGCCAGCACGGTGCATATCGAGTTTCTCCTGAAGACCTATTTCACCAAGTCCGCCCTGAAGCAGGCGCTGGCCCGCGTCGAGCCCCTCGCCTCGGGCACCATGACGGGCATGGCCATCAAGACCGCCATGGAGAAAGCTTTCACGGCGGAGGCGGGGGCCAGAGCCAGCTCCGTGAACATCGCCAAAGTGGCCATCATAGTGACGGACGGGAGGCCCCAGGACAAGGTGGAGGACGTATCTGCGGCGGCCCGGGCATCTGGGATCGAGATCTACGCGGTGGGTGTGGACAGGGCCGACATGATGTCCCTCCGCCTCATGGCCAGCCCTCCGCACGATGACCACGTCTTCTATGTGGAGACCTATGGTGTCATTGAGAAGCTCACTTCCAAATTTAGGGAGACCTTGTGTGGTAAGGATGATGATAACGGGAGTGCGGATATTCCATTAGATGGCGGATTCGGTGATTATGGACTAGCCCTAGCTGGCAGAATAGACGGTAAAGGAATAAATAATGAAACTGACGATAAAGGAAACAACGGTATGTCAGATCCGTCCTTTTAGACTTACAACCTGTGATCGTACGGGCAGCACCATAGACGCAATCGCCATTCTAAAGTCACTGGTCCTCTTCTTTAGTCTTGAGAACAAGGGCAAGATAACCGGAGTGATTTACTGCCACTTGTTGGATTTCCCACAAAAAGGTATTTACTAGCTGTTGATGGTGACAAGCAGTGCAGTTAATGCACACAGCCGTAAACATAGCCAGTAAGTCACATACTAACCTCCTTAAAGAAGAGGACACATCCTCTGATCCCTCAAATTCTGCAACCCTGAACACTCACAAATGGTGTAAAGCCAACATGATGCTGCCTGTACTTTTCACATGGAGCGCGCTGCTCTCTGCTAAGCTTCCCCGGTCCACTACTTGGGCTCGAGCAGCCTGTGACAGAACATTAACGGCCATTCATCCTGCACGGCAACAACTCAATTAGCTTGCGCTGGCGTTCAACTTGACCGTAATGTATTTGAGCGGAAACTTTACAATTTTAAGAAATTGCGAAGAAAACGTCCGTTCAATAAAACGTAAGATATGCTTCTAGGCAGTAGACTACACTAACACACATATTCGCACAGAGTCAGAGGAGAAGATTGATACCACTCTCAAGTCCGAAGCTGGAACCACCACTGGTTAACTTAGCTTAGTATAAATACTGGAAACAGGGGCGAACAGCTAGTGTCACTCCGTCAGAAGTTTTTAGGTTATTTTATTATTAGTTTAATTTGTATAAAATATAAGTTGTGGTTTCACCTGTGAAACTATTTCTTGGCTGGTTGCAGTTGACCGGCAATTTCTTGGTTACATTTCATAGTAACCAAGAGGTCATAGAGTCAAGAATGTTTATACATTTGTAAAAAACTAATAATGGAGTGAATGAAATATATATATATATATATATATTTAATGTAATACTTAATGCACGTAGGCTACAGAACAACAGCCAAACTGCTCTTTGATATGATGGATGTGGGTGATAAGAACTAGGACGGTTTCCAAAATAAAGGTGTAATTCTCATTTTGTTGCGGAGTCTCGAAAGGACACAGTGAGACATTTCTTTTATCTGCTTTCCCTGACAATAAGTTTAGTGCTTTCTTGCAATAAGTTTAGTGTTCCCTTCCCATTATTTTGCAGTCTCAATTGAGTTCTGCAGAGAAGACACATTCTTGTAGACCAACTCTGAGCGTCGCTGTTCGACAAAAAGCCAATGGAATCTTTCCATAAACGTTTTGAATTATTGCAGATTTGCTCACTGGCAAACAAATGACACTTGGATGTCGTGTTCAGTAAGATACTCTTCACAAATGAACAATACTTTTATTATTTTTAAAGCGTAAATTCGATCACCAGAAGTAAAATGCTAACATTAGGCTAAAAACAAGGTAAACCACGGTCACATGACTTTACGTCACCGGTTACTAAGGTAAAGGCAGATTAGACATACAGACTGAAAAACGTGGCTGAATTGCCTTTGTGTATAGACATGTCATAACAATCGCCGTAGCAACAGCTGCAACTGTAGCACTAGCAATAACCATATCCACTGCTTCAACCCCAGCTCAACCCACTGCCAAGCATGCAGCTACAGCTGTGGTTATCAGTTGTCACACAAAGTAACTGTCCGAAGAGAAAAATGTCACCTTTTTAATTTCTCTTTTAAACTTTGGTACCTCCAACACAAGTAAGGTAACTGCTAAATGTGTTTAGCAGTTACCTTACTGCTAAACAACATGCTATTCATGTAGGTGTTGAATTTAAGCAGCCCTCTCTCACCAATTGGCGTAGGAATGACACAACAATTTGTAAGTCATTTTGCAAGCGAGCAAGAACGCCTTTCTTGCGAAATACATTGCAAGAGAGAGGCTGCTTCTCGGGACGTGTTTTCCTGTCACGTTGTTTCCGTACGTCTTTGACTTTTCTGTTCTTATTTCAAGGCCAACCTTTATGTTTTTCATAATCCTAACTAAGGTCTTTTTTGTTGCCGAAGAGTAACCGCGGCCGTTTCACGTTAACGACGTGCAGTAAAATGAAAGCCTAATGATGACACGTGGAATTTAGGTGCTATTAATACGCCTTCCCATGAGATAGGGGACTTAACGACACTGCTTAAAACTATGACTGACTTCTAGCGACATAAATTCTGTGTTTTCGATGTCACTACCAAGCGACATGCAACGATTACGACAGAGTGTTGCCTCAGTAGATATTGTGTTTGCATGGAATACTCTTTTGGACATATGGGATGGATGGTTATTCGGGTGTCCTATATTCAAAAGTCAATGTAACATTTGAAAACGGCATGTGACTATGTCTCTTCGTTCCTTAACAAATAACAGGATTTTTACTACAAAATCTATTGACTACAACATCGCTATAGATGAAGCACCGGGATCAAGCAAACTAATTTGAATGTGGCTTTATAGAATTACACAATTGCTTACAACTTACTAACATAATTATAACACAATATGATTGATGTCACTAGGCGTAAGCCAATCAGACATTGGAGTGTTTCTTTTCAGGTTTGGATGCATGTGCTCAGGGACACAATTGCCACCACATCTGTGTCAACAATGACTACTCATACGACTGCAAGTGTCGCAACGGCTATATCTTGAACCCGGATAAGAAAACATGCTCACGTAAGTATCTTTATCCTTGTCTCAATGTCTTTCTCATTGGGTTGTCACTATCTTAAAGTAACTAAAAAGGTTGCACATGGCAGAGTAATATTTTCATGGAATGTTGCTTTAGCATTGATTTGGGATTGGATTTGAAAAAAACTTATAATAAGTAGACATTTCTAACTTTTAAAATAAGAACTTTGACAGAACCTTTGAATTCCAAGTTCATACACTTTGAAGCTCCTTTTGGACATCAGTTAGATAGGCACTTTGTGTTGTGAACACACTGCATACCATCTCTTGTTACCAATGTTTTGGGTTGCCCCAAATAAATTAGGGCAGACACTATTCAGCACAGCTATTCAGTGAGCGGGACAATTATGAAGGCCTGGGCTGATGAGAAGCACGCATTTTAGAAGTAAATAATGGCCACTTAGAGACGACAAGTGGATCTTCTTTCCAAGTCACAAGCTTGACTGAATATTACTGTTCAGTAGGTCAGCTGCCCCAACTGCCCTGGGGGTTTCAAACCTGGAATTAGGTTTGCTGCCAACCTTCAGTTATGTACTTTAGAGCCAAACAAAGCATCTGAAACGCTTCGTATGCGGTTTATTCTAATGGGCCTGCACGGCTTGTTGAATCACATGTTTTCTGACCTAAACAGCCCACGAAAACCTGACTGTGTTGTCTTGTATCACAATTGTGTGGGCACTGCAGTAGTTCAGCCCTTGGGGCCTTGGCTGGCTGGTTAAAGTCCCTATGTGGACCAAGTAGGAGTTTGGACTGATACCTGGAGAGGTGCCCGTTCACTTCCTGGGTGCTGCTGGTGTGTTCTTGAGCAAGGCACCTGACCCCCAATCTGCTTCCCTTGCGCTGTATAGTGTCTGCCCACTGCTCATAATACTGGGATTAGTTAAGTGCAGAGGCTTATTGAATAATAATAATAATTATGTTCCCTTTCAGCAGTATAGTACACCTGTCTGAGTGGTTTACAGGTTGATGTGCATATATGAAATGGAACTGGCTCGGCGTCTTGTCGGTTAGTTTGTTAAATGAAGTGTCTGTTTTCAGTTTCAGATACATGTGCCCAAGGACACGACTGCCAACATATCTGTGTCAGCACTGATGACTTGTACATCTGCAAATGTCGTGAGGGATATGTGTTGAATGCAGACCAGAAAACATGCTCACGTAAGAACCTAGATATTGTTTTCATAGATTTGTTTACACGACTGAAGGTTTCTATGTATCATCCATATACTGTGCATAGCAAGAGCTGGTGAGGCGTTTTGTACAGTGGGTGCCACTTGGCTTGACTGAATAGGAGATGTTTTGGTTCATAGGAACTGCTCTATTATTAGTTCCACAATAAGGGCTTCCAGTCAATGGGATATGTGTTGAATGCAGACCAGAAAACATGCTCACATGAGAAGCTGGACTTTTCAGGTAGACTTTATGTTTGTATTTTGGCACAGATCTCCAACAAATCTACTTATGCTCCTTGATTAAACTACATCTGTAGAATACATTGACTTGTCACAACAGCAACGTTGGGGTTTTCACAATATTTTGGGTATTGTTGAGGTGTTCTAGGAGCCACCATAGCAGCCATTAAAGATACTGCACTTTAAGGCACTTATACATTGGCTTTTGCTTCAGCTTAAGTGCTTGTTCTTTGGATTTGGGTTATTCTTAGTGGGAAGCGAGTGCTTCAACCACCTTGAATTTTGCACAGGGTCAGGAACAGATCCGCTCTTGTGACTATTGTTATGGGGTTGCCTTGACTAGTGCACCGCCACAAATGGTTGTTGTGCTCAGCAACAACAAGTTAACATGCAGAAATATTTCTTTTCAGATTTACACACATGTGTCCAGGGACATGACTGCCAGCATATTTGTGTGGAAAACGGCGATGCTTACCTCTGTGTGTGTCACGAGGGATATGTGTTGAATGCAGACAAGAAAACATGCTCACGTAAGAACCCTTAAAGATAGATGTCATGTCCATCTTTGCTGCAGTGTTTCAGGTTTCCCAAAAAGTGAATTACTGTTCATACTTGAGTAAATGTAGAAGTCGAACACTTAAGAATCCCTACACTTTTGTTTGCCTAAACAGCTTAAAAACCTCATCTTGACAGCGAGAGCTGCCTAGGCACTCCATTTTTGACATGTTCCGAGTGTGAAGCTGTATGTGTTGAATTGATTTTAAAAAGCATAGAAGTAGGAAACTGGGATTGATGCACAGAGTTCAAGCAAATTGCCCTTTTTTTTAAGGTAGACTTAGTTGGTTAGATGTGGAAGCGTCTTTTTTCAGGTTCAGATACATGTGCCCAAGGATATGACTGCCAGCATATTTGTGTCAGCACCAATGACTCCTACATCTGCAAATGCCGTGAGGGATATGTGTTGAATGCAGACCAGAAAACGTGCTCACGTAAGAACCTGAATATTTTTCATAGATGTGCTGTCTGTTTGTTGGGCCAGTTCCAATGTGACTGAAAGTTTCTATGTATTGCCTAAAACATATGCTGTACATACAAGAGTTGCTAAGGCTCTGTAAAAAATAATATTTGCCAAACAAAGGGTCTACAATAAGTTCCACAATAAGGGCTTCATATGTGGGAGTTCTTTTTTTCAGGTTTGGATTCATGTTCCCGGGGACATGACTGCCAGCATATTTGTGTCAGCACTGATGAATCGTACATCTGCAATTGTCGAATGGGATATGTGTTGAATGCAGACAGGTTGCCACCGGTTTCCCACAATTATACTTATGTTCCTTGATTAAGCAGCAAGTGCTGCTGAGGCACTTGCATTGTTCCAAATGCGCGGTAAAATATATTGAATTGTTTTGGAAAAGTATAGAATTAAGAACCTAGAATTGATGGACAGAGAAATTGGGCAAATGGCCAAGACATTTTTCTTCTACTACAATTGACTCCACAAAGCTCTCAAAAATGGTAATGACGCACGAACAAGGCAACAGTGCTGACAGAGCAAACAGTGTTCACCTGAGGAGGAACCGCCAAGTGGGCGGGCGCTTACACGAGAATGCCGGGGGTCTGGATATAATCCCTGTATGAGAGCAGTGTGGAGTGGCGGCCATTAGCTAGCTAGTGGGGCTAACACGCAGGGACTCACTTGCATTAACATGTTCTAAAAGACACACGCAGTTGGACTGGACTTCCTTCCTTCTCTGCTACGCAGTCATTACTCACCTATATTTTTACATACCAAAAAGGTCTTTGCTGCTATATTAATGTTCTAAATGTTGTCAAGTGAACCTTTAAAGTCTCAGCCGTGATGGGCTTGACTGATGTAATTCTATTGTGTTACATGTGTGGGAGTGTTTGTTTTCAGGGTCAACTACATGTGCCCAGGGACATGACTGCCAACATATTTGTGTAAACACTGAGGATTCTTACATCTGCAAGTGTCCTTTGGGATATGTGTTGAACGCTGACTAGAAAACATGCCCACGTAAGCACCGTTGTCCTTGTAGTTGGAGTGTGATTTTCTGTAAGCGTAAAATGGGTTGCAAATAGACGAGAACACATGCCTTATGAGATTTGATATGCACTCCTCAGAGCAGTGTCTCTGGTTTACGACAATCGTTACTTTAGTGCTTGATTAAATACTGATGGACAGGCATATTGCAATGTGGGCGTGTGGGTTTCTCTGAATAGACTTTAATTCTGAGGTTGTTATGGTACTTTGTACAGACTTTCTTCACAATTTGCACCTTCACAGTCAGTTGTTGAGCTCGGCGTGAATAACTTAGGTGACTGATACAGAAATAAGAGTGGAGCATGCAACCTCATAGTAACAGGAAACATGGCCATACTGAGGCTCCAACAGTCCAGGATCTCTACTTGACTGATGTCATGATTTGTCAGTTTTTCTTAAGTTATGTGGACATCTCTCTTTTCAGGCTATGATCCATGTGCCCATGGACATGATTGCCAGCACTTTTGTGAGAACAATGTTGACTCGTACCTTTGCAGGTGTCAAGTGGGATATAAGTTAAATGCCGACCAAAAAACATGCTCACGTAAGAACTTGGACCTTATACTATGCATGTTTTAGAGTATCAGGCCATTGTTCCGAAAGTCCGAATGTACCAGGGACAGCCTGTTATCCCGAAAACAAACTCCCGTTGGTCCATTGCTCTGAAAATACAAACTTTCCCTGCAACAAGCACATGGCTAATTATAATGCATTATGCATTATATTTCTGGTAGAAATAAAACCAGGAAGGTACAATGACATTATTCTGCATAATAATTAGCCATGTGCTTCTGTTTGTAGCAGGGAGAGTGTGTATCTTTATAGCAATCAGCCTTGGGAACAATGGCTACTTCTTTATGGGATAATAAACTGTTGGTGGGCTTTTGGTCCAATGGGACATTTTTCGGACTATTGGTGTTTCAGAATACGGGCCTTCGAAAGAATGGGCCGTCCCTTGTCTTACTGCAGTGTGACTGTTTAGCAGAATTCAAAAATGATTAGCTGTGGAAGTGTCTCTTCTCAGGTTTGGACACATGTGACCAGGGACATGACTGCCAGCACATTTGTGTCACAAATGGTGATTCATACCGTTGCAAGTGTCGTGAGGGATATGCGTTGAACGCAGACCAGAAAACATGCTCACGTAAGAACCTGGATTTTACCTGTACATTTTATATGCATGTCAGGGTGCATTGTCCTGGGTCTCCCTTGAAGTCTGTTATCTATTAATTCACAAAAGAATGCTTAACAAATTTGAATTGGACAGCAACAACTTTGAAAGCTTCACATCTCACTATGTGCCTCTTGATGGCTCTCATTCAATTAATCAGCTACTAGTCAGTTACAAGTGTGAGTGTCCCTTTTCAGGTTCAGATACATGTGCACAAGGACATGACTGCCAACATGTCTGCATCAGCAATGATGACTCGTACATCTGCAAGTGTGAGGTGGGATATGTGTTGAATGCAGACCAGAAAACATGCTCACGTAAGAACATGGACCTTTTGTCTTGATATGCATGTCCAGGTGCACTATTTGTGGTTGACTAAAATCGTTATTGTTATCATTGTATATACTTGAATACATGCAGAAGGAGGCATAGAGCATTTAGTCATGGCCTTTATAATTTCTTCTAATTCAATTTTGGCCAACCAAAATCTTCACCATGGAGGTTTGCTGTGGATGTCAGCTGTGGAAGTCTCTTTTCAGGTTCAGATGTGTGTAACCAAGGACATGACTGCCAACATATTTGTGTGAAAAATGGCGATTCTTACTCATGCATGTGTCAGGAGGAATATGTGTTGAACGCTGACCAGAAAACATGCTCACGTAAGAACCTGAATTGTAATTGTATACTTGACATGCATGTTCTTTTGAAATACTAGTGACCCATCTTTAGGTCCACAACAGGCCAAAGATTAATTCAGTGATAGTGTTGGACTACGTTAGATGTGGAAGTCTCTCGTTTCAGGTTTGGATACATGTGCCCAGGGACATGACTGCCAGCACATTTGTGTCAAAAATGGTGATTCTCACTTTTGCTCATGTCATGAGGGATATGTGTTGAATGCAGACAAGAAAACATGCTCACGTAAGAACTTGAATTTGACCTATACGTTTGATGTGCATGCTCTGTCTCCATTATTTTAGGCGCATTACCTAGTACTGCAGAAGATATTGTCTAAAGGATGAAAGAATCCACATGGGATTGGCGCTTGCCAAGAAACAACCACCAAGTTTGTCGCTATACCTTTTATCCACTGTGCTGTGGATACAATGGGTATCAGCTCACGTAGATTGTTGTAAAAAGATTAGTATAGTCTGGAGGGAATTAATTCAGGACATGACTGCCAACACTCGTACATCTGCAAATGTTGTGAGGGATATGTGTTAAATGCAGACCGGAAAACATGCTAATGCAAGCATCTGATTTGTTTCAATATGCATATGCATCTGTGGCGTGATCCAGCATCTCAGATGTCTGCGTGACTAAGCAGAAGAAATGGAGACCGGGAATGTTAAAATGTATGGTCACATGGCTAAAGCATTGGCTTCTTCTACGAAGAACTGTGACCAAAGGCTCTGCAAAAGGCTTGGGGATTGTTTTCATGTCATAGGTCTAGGAGCTGAGATGTGAGTTTTTCCTTTCAGGTCCAGGTTCAGATGCTTGTGCCCATGGACATGACTGCCAGCACATGTGCATCAACAATGGGAACTCCTACGTCTGCAGGTGTCAAGTTGGATATGTGTTGAACATGGATCAGAAGACCTGCTCACGTAAGAAACTTCCTTTCAACTAGACATTGGTGCAGCACCTCAAGATGCTTTGAAGAGTTCTTGTATTGTGCTAGACAGTAATACATATCAAGGTAATGATAACCAATTGCTCCTTGGCCTTGAAATACTTAGACCAAGATGTGGGAATGTCTCTTTCCAGGTACAAATGCATGTGGTCAGGGAAATGACTGCCAGCAGATTTGTATCAACAACGGGGACTCCTACAACTGCAAGTGCCAAGATCGATATGTGTTGAATGCAGACCAGAAAACATGCTCACGTAAGGATGGAGGATTTTTGTTTCTTCCAACATGCATAATGGTGTCTGTGTATTGAGACCTTTCAAAAGATTCTCAAAATGTTTAATCAGTTCTAGCCTCAGGTTCAATTTGTTGCCCAACCCTCTCATATTATTGCGTTGTGAGCTGTGTAGTACAACTAGTGTTGTGCTCGGCCCGACTGAGAAAATGTGCCAGACTGGCACTAACTTGTGGTGTGGCATGCGTGGACATGGCTTGGAGACCTCAAAGGAACTGTGCGCAACCAAGTTTTGACAGCTGACCAGGGCCTCCTTGAATACTCGTTCCCTATAAAACTCAGAGGCTTTATCGAAGACAGGCTGGACCCTGTGCTTGACTTGACGAGAGCCATTCTCAAGCCATCATCCTTAACTATGCAAGATTTAAGGTGAGAGTGAGATGTTTTCCAATTGCTATCTGTTATGATAATTACATAAATATATTTCACCCAGGCTTTGCTCTCTTAAAGGGTCTATAGGCTTGACAAATTTCCCCATGCAAAGTAGTACTGGAATTTACTTTGACATCCACCTTATTACTGGCAACATGGAAAGCTCAGAAGCTTAGAGTAAGCAATGGTGATACTTTTTCAATGCTGGAACAATCAATCTGGAAGATTGTGGATATTCTGGCTGTAATAAAAATACAGTTAGGTTGAGGCAACAAAACTACTTTGTTAGGGTTATGAAAAACAAGTCTGTAAACTGCATAAAATATGTAAGAAAACAACATACCTTTACTTCAAATACTTAAACAAGACTTTTGGTTTCACACGGGACCCAAGCACCGGTCTACCGGGTTATAGTCCTGTGTTCCCATCCACCACAAGTAGTTTGTATGGCCCCCAACAGAGATCCAGGCTAATTCCTAAATGTTCTCAGATCTTAGAAGTTATGAACTGGCCCGTGGCCTTCTGTCAATATGCAAATGTAGCCCTGTGAAATAGAATGAAGTTTAAGGATCCCCGATTCTATGACCACAGGTCTGTAAATGCCTGTCAACCAATCTACACAAATTGTGATTGTAGACTGTACTGTTAAATGGAATCATATAAAATATCTTACTTATATACTCACCCATGTGAATTTCAATGCACTGCTGTAGGTCGGAAAATTGGTCAAGCCTATGACACTGATAGGGGCCTTTAGATTAAATGTAGTTACAATGCATACACTTTGATCTTAATAGTTATCATACCTTTCATGTCTACCTTTTTGCATTCTTTAGCTTTGGAGAAGTCTGCTGTTGACTGCAACCAAAGCCACTGTCCAGCGACGAGCAATTCTTCCACTGATCCAGCCGTTAATGGCACAGTTTGTAGGACACACGAGTGTGCTGTGCTGCTGGTTTAAGGATTGAGAAACTACAATGGAAGTTGTGGTGGGAGACCACCCAAAACGTTGGTCCAAGTAAAGGACCAAAAGAAATTGGTTGGAATCGATTTGCCTGTCGTCTGTTGTGTTTTTCAGTAATTTGGCTTGTATGTATACATGAGTATATTGCTCCAACGGTTATTAACATGCGTCCTCTTTAACGCTATCCACGCCTGACCTCAGTAACTGAGCATTCCCGGGTTGTGATTAACTAATTGAAGTGATTGAATTTTTTTTTTTTACATATTTCCTAATCTCACTCACAAAAGTGGAAAAATCATGATTAGAACTGATCGCTACTATATTGCTCAATGAATATCCACTATGCTTATGTTTCCATTTAAAACAACACCTCATTATCTGATTTCGTCATCTCCAAAATGTTCTCATACTGAACACCAACATCGGGGGAATATCAGATGTGCTGTGGAGCCAAATGGATTATTACAAAGACGCCACGCATGGTGAAGCACCACTCACATGCCTTGACCGTCTCCATGTTTTTTTTCTCTCATTCTCTTAGAGGAAATGAGGAGTGAAACAACTCAAGACGCCTGCATGTGTGAAGCCCAGATTGTGTTCCAGAAAAAAGTGCAGGCGGCCATTCAGGAGCTGAGCAGAAAACATATCCTTTTGCTTGACAGACTTAGAAGGGTCTGCGGTTGGAATTTGTTTAAAGAAATTGGGATTATGTAAGAGAAATATCTGCTACGCACCTCTAAATATTGGAGATATTGGGCTGCTGCTACAATGGTCTTCTCTCATTAGTACTTTTAATAAGCATAAGTTGAATCTGAATCGATAGTTTGAGTCCGTTGATTTGTAGTGGTACATCTTTAGAAAATGCTCAGCGATGATGAACAACTTCAATAACAAAAATTGGTTTCCTTGACAGTCTGTTCACTTGATGCACTTTCAGACAAAGTGAACCTTATTGAGGGCCAAGGGCACAATTAAGGACAGCGATGAAGACATGTTCATGACGAGGATCCTCTGACCAGCGGAAGTCTTGTAACCCTCAAAATGCTTCTGTAATAATGTTTGCATGGTGTGGATTTCTCATGCAGTATACTGATCGCGTTAATATTTAATATCATAAACAAGCATTTTGCATCCACAACACTGTATGTTATTACTTCTTTTGTTAAAGTCAGGTATAACTGGTGTAAATGTTTACATATACTGCACCTGTATATTTGTAAGAAAAGCTCCATTTCTTTCTGGCAGTGTAAGCCATCCAGTATGGAATCAAAATATGTGAGATAGTTAGGGAAATTATAGAATAGAGAAGTGAAAACCTCATTGTAGACATGTTAAAAGTATACTTTCAACTATTTCAATGTTTTTTGTGGAAGACTTGTACCGGATCCAAGATGCAAGAGTATTTCCTGGTCAGTGTTCCTCCATGCATAACCACAACACAACAACTAATCTCCTCTACAACAAGAGCATTGTTGTTGCCTCGATCCAATGAGCCTGTGGCATTGTTACATCACAGTGAATTACTATAATCCTGTTCTTTGATACCTGAAATATTGCAACAACTATATTGCGCACAATTAGTTGTTTTGTTTTGTTTGTAACATACTGGTACAATTGTTTCAGTGGGAAAACAATTTAGGGAGTTATTGGACGGCGTCAACATTTTACACGCTTGGCAAGTGTTGTACCAAAGTGTCTGGTCGCGGTCCTAGAAATTAAATAAAATGTTTCCGTTTTTTGATTGGTGAGATTTTAATTTGAACTTTTAAGAAGGTTTTTGCGTTCAGTTAAAACCGCAACATCATTTTCTTTATACAATACACACATGTAGGCCTAATGTATTTCTGACTTGGTCATATCAAAAGAACACATGTGAAACCAATTGAGAAGGGCGTTTGTGGTGCAGGGATCTCTGAGTAAACTGATAATATTGTTCATATTATGGTGCTTTTGTAATAGAAAACAACTATTCTGTATATTTTCTATTGAGTGTATAGTTGCATATGGAAAATAAATATTCTCAAAGAATAGATCCTATATGTCTTGTATTGTGTGTTGTAGCTTAGTTACTAAGGCACTAATCCTGATGACTTTTAACATCTCAAGACCAATGACAACTCCTTGAGAGTGACTATACTTTCATGAGACAGACTTTAAAACATATATAATTTAGCATTGTTTGTTATGTATTGAATTGCTGGTTCATTAAGCTTGTGTCATGTATTCATCCAACTAGAACCACTGCATGGCGCCTGCTGCAGTTTTACAATATGCTAAACAAAGTGCAAGGCAGCCCGCCACCAGAAAGCGAACATTAAAAACTACAATTACCAGAAAGACCCGCGTTCCGGTTTACGGTTACCACGGGAGACCGAGGGAAGCTACAACCTCTGAGAACTGGAGTCCTCCAACACGGGCCACGAGACGACGAATTTGAACAGTTGTTTCTATTACATACATTTACTGACGTTTTTAACTATAGACGTAACGTTAGCCTTTTTAATTGAGGAGGCTAAATGTAACGCGCCCGTCTTCGGTACTTGATATGTGAACGTTAACGGTGTTAGCAAAGCTAACGTCACATCCACCAGAGGGATGTGCATAGCATAGCTAGCTAGCTAGGTCAGAAGAGTTAACTAGCTAGCTCACTCTAGCTGTCTAGTTTGCTAGTTAACGTTTGGTAAGTGTCCTCCTACGTTAACTAGTATAACTAGGCAGTTAGCAGCTCATTTGGGATTGTTGACACTACCGCCATGTTTATCTACCTCAGCAAGAAGGTGAGTCTCCGCTGCTGCCCCCCAACGTGAACTCAACGATTCAGACGTCTGTTCAAACATAACGCGTTGGTTAACAACGCGGCTTCAACTTCCCGTGTTTTATAGATTGCTATCCCCAACAATATCCATCTCAAATGCGTCTCCTGGAACAAAGACCAAGGCTTCATTGCCTGCGGAGGAGACGACGGTCTCCTCAGAGTGCTCAAGCTCGAAACTCAGACAGGTGAGTTCAGGATGCACAGTCCTCACACTGCTGAGGTACTCAGGCTTCTTCTTTAGCGGCCGCAGATGTAAATATGAACCATAGAGGAAGTCTACAAAAATACTAAACGCATGCAATACACAATGCAAAGTTGCTTGACATGTGAAGTGCTCTACAGCATAAACTAACTGTGAGGTGTGCTGCATACAAAACAACTAACTTAAACATATAGTATGGTCACTCATTTCATCGGATGACATCCATTTCTAGTTTCAAAGTTGGGTAAGACTTGATAATGTTATTATAATTACGATGATAATAACAATATTAGTGAAAGTGACTGCGTGTAAAATGTGTGATTTAAAAAAACTGAAATATATATCAAATAAATAAATATAAATATGTATTTATCTATTTATTGCAGTTATTTTGCTCTAGGATATAATAAAAGTGGTCAGGTTAAAAAAAGAAAATTATATATATATATATACACACGCAGTATATATATTTATTTTGGCTGTGATGAATAATGTTCAATGCATTTATCTTTATGTAGATGTTCGTTTAATTGGCCATTATGTCATACCCATATGGTTGAGATTTGAGTGTTGTTGAAACTGCAGCTCTTCCAGCGTGTAAGAAACGGTCTGAAACTTTCGTAAGCTTTCTTGGCTCTGTTCTGGTGCCTCAGTGTCCAGTCACTGTAAGTAGAAATGGTACCACCTTGTCCACTCCGTCTGTTGGACAGACCCACTGGTATTATGTTCTTATGTTGCTTAACAAACAGAGAAACCCCACCAACAATGAATGGAATGAAACAATGACAACTCTGTGCTGGTTCTACCTGCAAACTACTGCTCCAATGCTGGAGACAAGTGCTGGTCTTTCAAACTGTTTCTTAACAATTCCTTCACTGAGAATTGGTTGGACATTGTTGGGGTTCTGAACCCGATCTTTTTTTTTGCTTTCTCAACAGATGATGTTAAAATTAAAGGTCTTGCTGCTCCCAGTAATCTGTCAATGAACCAGACTCTAGAGGGACACAGTGGTAAGTTATATCCAGCTGTTGCCAAATCATTATACGATGTCCGTAACAGGCAGCGTCCATATTTAGGTGATGCAGGTCCGTGGAGCGGGCCACATGAAAAGTTTTTACACTTCACATGACTAAATGAAACTTGCAGGCGCAGTACAAGTGGTCACGTGGAACGAACAGTATGAAAAGCTGACAACCAGTGACCAGAATGGACTCATTATTGTATGGATGCTCTACAAAGGTTTTTACTGCCGTCAAATCCAAAATCCAAGTCCTGTATTGAATTTGGCTTTTACAGTTGTCTGTTTTTTTGAAGGTGCATGGTACGAGGAGATGATCAACAACCGGAACAAGTCGGTGGTGAGGAGCATGAGTTGGAACACTGACGGTCAGAAGATCTGCATTGTGTATGAAGACGGAGCGGTCATTGTTGGTTCTGTAGATGGTAAAAATAACACACACACATTTACAGTGTTCCTGCTAAAAATCAGAAGAAATGTCGATCGATCGCAATATTTTTCCAACAAGATTTAGCATAAAGGATTGCTTTATTCAGATACTGAGTATGAACATGCACAGTAGGATTAATGCCTTTTTTGTTTGTTTGTAGGAAACCGGATTTGGGGGAAGGAGCTAAAGGGAAATCAGCTTGCTCATGTGGCGTGGTCGCCAGACAGCAAGATCCTCCTCTTTGGCATGGCCAACGGGGAAGTACACATCTATGACAATCAAGGAAACTTAATCGTGAGTGCATAAGTAAAATAAAAATGTCAATTTAGGATGTACCCATGTGGAACTAGAAGGTTTAGGAAGAATCTATTATACATTATCAGAGGGCTTATTGTTGACAAATCATTAACCTGCTTAAGGCTTGAGGTAGTGCTATGTTATATAATTTTTTGTAAAGCCCCCAAGAACATGGCTACCCAGAGATGGAGATTATTATTATTATTATTATTATTATTATTATTATTATTAATACAATTATTGCTTTAATCGACTACATTTGCCATCAACATTGAGGGTGACAAATGTCCCTTTTTAAAGCGTCACTGTGCATCAGGAAGACTGGTTAATTCATTTGCCAATTAATAACAGGAAAATAGTACAAAATAATAATTTGATGTTGCGTTTCAGGTAAAAATGACCATCAGCTGTCTCGCCAATGCGACCGGAGCTATCAGCATTGCAGGTATCCACTGGTATGCAGGAACCAGGGGTTACGTTGAACCAGACTGCCCATGTCTTGCCATCTGTTTTGACAATGGGAGATGCCAGGTCATGCGCTACGAGAACGATGAAAGTAAGGAAGGGGGGGGGGGGGGGTCTGCGCTGCACTGCACTGCACTGCACTGCACTGTATTCTCCATCTTACACTTCAATGACATGTTTACCGATGGTGATGAGCGATGCTGCCTCCCTTTTCTTCAGACCCGGTGTGTATCGACACTCTGATGAGCGTGGTCAGTATCCAATGGAATCATTGCGGCAGTGTTCTGGCGGTAGCAGGTTCCCTCAGAGCCTCACACCTGGAGAAAGAGTTCAATGTCGTGCAGTTCTACACGCCATTTGGAGAGGTGAGGGGGAAGATTTTGTTACCTGACACGGAGTTTGGTGCAAAAAGAAGACGAGGCATAAGCAGTACACAACCATGCAGTGTTCCTGTCAGCATCATATGTGGGACCAAAAATATGTACATGGAATGGACTGTTGATGAGTACATTGTCTAATGTGCTTTGTTTAACTTTTTCGGTGTCATTTAATGAGCCAGTGTGTAGGATTTGGCGGCATCCAGCCAACTGAACCATCTCTCGTACCTCAAGCATGTTGTAGAACTATGGTGGCCGACGCAAAAATGCAAATGGCCCTATTTAGAGCCAGTGTTTGGTTTGTCCATTCTGGGCTACTGTGGAAACATGCAGGAGGCAACATGGTGGTATCCGTGACGACGACATGTCTATAATGTGGGACAAATTAGAGATTTTGTACTTTTTCTTGTTTACATAGCATCTGAGAACTCTCAAAGTGCCTGGGAAGCAGATGACTGGAGTTGGCTGGGAGGGAGGAGGGCTGCGTATTGGTCTGGCCGTGGACTCCTACATCTACTTCGCCAACATAAGACCAGACTACAAGGTAAATGGCTGTTTAAGTTTTAGGGGAGGGGACGTTCTCAAAGACTGTCGTAGACAGAGACACTTAAAAATATAATACTTCATCTGGCATGAGTACGGTTAAAGCTCTGGCCGGTTGCTAAGTGTACGGGTTGCTTATTGATGGTTTAACATCATGCTTCCATATGTTCAAAAAGCAGTGACACCTACATAACTTCACTGCCTGATTTTCAGTGTAAAAATAGTAAAAATGACCATTCGTGGGGGAATAACTACTGCACTTCACTCCCAAGTAATTCTAATCTGACTAAAGAGTTCAGAAGCCCCACACATAAGGGGGGTCTCACCTGCTCCATTCTGTCTCCTCACAGTGGGGCTACTGTTGCAGCACAGTGGTGTATGCCTACACGAAGCCAGAGCGCCAAGACTACTGCGTGGTATTCTGGGACACCAAAAACAACGAGAAGTTTGTCAAATATGTCAAGAGCTTGATGTCCATCACCACCTCAGGGGACTTCTGCATCCTAGCCAGCAAAGCAGATGACACACAGCCTCAGGTACCAACACCTCCACTTATATGATATAATAGTGAGAGCAAAGCAAGATATATTTAACTTTTTACACACAATGGGGAAGATACAGAGCTGCAATAGTAAGGATTACAAATGTTTATTTGCTGTCTTGCCTCCTGTTTTTTGTTTGTATTATTCATTGCTACACAGGAGGATGCTGAGTTAGAGTCTGGGAGTCATGCAAGGGTAATGTACAATTCAAAACCACACACTCAAAATGAGGACTATTTGTTCAGACAAAGTATCATCAATTGACCCGTAGAATAACTTTGTACTACTGTGTTTTTTTAGTACGTCCTGATTCTGTGCAACTCCATCGGGACTCCACTGGACTCAAAATACATTGACATTGGTGAGTTCATACAGTAAAGAAACTCAATATCCTTTTTAAAGTGAATATCTTTGACACAAACAAGCCATGTGCCCTGCAAGCTTGCATACAGTGGGCAGTGAGTAGGACTTGCTAGTAATCTTCTTGTGGCACAACAGTGGACTGATCAAAGTCCTAATTTACCACGAGGTCTGAGGATTTCTCCAAGCCAACGCGAGACATCACACCCCGTGTATCGAGGAATGGTGGATGGCGTTCTGCCAACTGCTGCCCACAGTCCCATCTTTCATTGGCCCACAGCATCCTATAGCAAACAGACTGTTTGCGCCGAGCGTCTTCATATCACAAATATTCAGCATTCTATCGCTGCTGGACGGGTCCGAATGTTTTTCTAAGCTCGAGTCTGTGGCCAAGACGGTTCAAAGTCTGCATATTTGAAAGGCTTAGTGGGACTCAATGGGTTTCAGATTGACCACCTTTGTAAACAGTAAGAGAGTGAGTTCCTGTGTGGGCCTTTGGAAGGCGTCTCCTGCTTTGGCCTCAGTAAACCCGAGTAAAATGTGAAAACCTAACAGAAAACAAAAAACTTAAAGATCCTCTTAGTCGGTGAAATTGGTAAGCATTTGAAATCTGATGCCAAAAGCTGGGCACACACAAGCTTCACCAAATGACAAAAAAGAACACATTTCATACACACTCCCTAACTACGTCTGTCACTTGTCTACTTCTCAGATCCGCTGTTTGTCACCATGACCAAGACACACGTGATCGCCGCATCCAAACAGGCCTTCTACTTGTGGCAGTACAGAGTGGCAAAGAAATTAACTGCCCTGGAGATCAACCAAGTGACCAGAACTAAGAAGGAGGGAAGAGAGAGGTGAGGCCTTTTTCTCGTTTTTTTTTTCTCCAGACATGGCCCTAACATTCACAGTACATGCATCTGAACTAAATGGAACGGCCATGTCAGAACTTGCAGTACACATCAAGCAGATCATGGAAAGTTACAGGGAGGCCAGCGTAACCACACAGCTCTATTCTGTGTATCGGTGGATGAAACCGTGGGTTTACTGGCTCACTGTTTCAGTGCAGGGTGTTTGTATTTACTGACAGCGCTATGAAAAGGATCCATTCATCTGAATCAAAGGCCACCGAGGTTCCAGACAGGCTGGGCATGACCTGATGTTCTGCTGGGGCTACCCTAGCACCTGGACAACAGTTCACCTCAGTGGAAAGAGCAACTGTTTGTCCGTCTCGCTTCGGCTTTCTCATTTGTTCTCACTTTCTGCCTCTCTAGGGTCTATCACATTGACAGCAATCCATCTGCGGCCAACGACAGCAGTCCAGATTTTGCAAAAGCTTTCACAGTAAGAGACATTTTCACCTCTCAGGTCGCAACATCAGTAATTAACTCTACAGGCACTTCCAAGCCATTTTTTTACTGTATATTGTGAAAGTAGTACATATATGTTTCAATTTGATCTCTCCAACCACTGTATGTGAAGCCCTTTTTTTGTCTAATAAAAAAACAAAAATATATTATTTGCTGTGTTCAGTTCACTTAAAGCTTCTCAAGCCTTACTTTTAAAATATTCAAATTTCGGTAAGAAAAAAGATTTAAACACATATAAACTACTACTACTAGTAGCTATTAGTAGTAAATAAACTACTATTATTTCTTTGCTCTAGATAAATTGTATAACTCATCATAGTTTGAATGTAAGTTTCCATTTCCGTTTCAGGCAACTCGAGATCCCATTTGTTGTATTACAGCAACAGATAAAACCCTGATGGTGGTATGTACAGCTCTGTTTTAATTCTAAAGTGTTGGATCATGCAGTGAAAGTAAAACATTGAGTGTTTTGGTGCATGTGTGCTTACAGGGCCGCGAGTCTGGTACCATCCATAGATACAGCCTCCCAAATGTTGTTCTCCTCCAGAAATACATTTTGAACAACAGAGCCTTCTATCTGTCCTTGAACTGCAACTCCAGGTAAGCGTTGATTGGTGTTATGCATATTAAACTTGTTGCTGTAAATATATATATATATATATATATATATATATATATATAATAATATTTATTATTATATATATATATAATAATAATAATAATAATAATAATAATAATAATAATTATTATTATTATTATTAACCAGATCAAACACAATTTGTCCAATTTGAAAGCTGTTATAATTTAAATTGTAATTATTTTTTCTATTTAGCCGTCTGGCCATAATCGACATTGCGGGCGTGCTGACTTTGTTGGACCTGGACGTCCGTGCCTCTGCAGACGACGGCACAGGAAACCTGGCGTCTGCGGGAGATCCGTCCAAGTTTGAGCGGAAGGATGTTTGGGACATGAAGTGGGCGCATGACAATCCTGATCTGTTTGCCATGATGGAGAAGACGAGGATGTATGTCTTCAGGGACCTAGACCCAGAGGTTAGCGTGCAGGTGTTTGTGTGATGTCAGCTGCATTGTCTTATTGTTACTCGATAAACATTGGGCAACTGTTGCCTTCATGGATTGTTTTTTTGTCCTCTTTGAAACAGGAACCCATCCAAACTTCTGGCTACATTTGCAACTTTGAAGACCTGGAAATCAAATCTGTCCTGCTGGATGAAATCATGAAGGTATTGAACCTTTGAGGAAAAAAATGTCTTGATGGCCAAAGTCCCAACACAATCATGTTGAAATCTGAAACATAACCGCTTATGCTCGTATTAAACTCTTCTTAAAGGAATACTTCCTGCCCAAAATGAGAACTTAGCTTTTCTTTCACACCTCCATGGTGAACAAAGACGTAGTTTGTATTTTTTGTTTTAATTAAACACTCAGTCGTGGGATCTCGCTCCACAGGATCCAGAGAGGCCGAACAAAGACAACCTCATCAACTTTGAAATCCGCTCCCTGAGAGACAGTCGTGCATTGATTGAAAAAGTGGGGATTGAAGATGCCTCGCAGTTCATTAAAGACAATCCTCACCCGAGACTCTGGTAAATGCAACATTTTCATCTTTACTCGTGTTTGTAACCGCAAAACCAATTCTCAAAAACGATTCCTAAATTTAAGAGACCGTTGAGCTTTGTTGCCAGGTCAAATCAGCACCAAATAATAGCTGCTGTCACCGGAGCATATTCTCTATGCCGGTTTGGGAGGATTGTTGCTGTGTATGAGATTTATTCTAAATCTTTTGAAGCAGCAGTGGGATCGCTGCAGCTTATGTGTGTTCTCTGGCTAGCGTGTCACTTCTTACAGCATCCCTCAAAATCTGGCAACAGCAAAAAAAAGTTTCTATGAGTCATTTTCAGTCGGTGGCTTGAGGACAACCTTTGTACTCATTTATTTTTGTTATACGTTTGTAGAATCATGAGGTTGACACAGACCGATTGATTACAGACACGGCTCGACTTTAAACAGCCTCATGGCTAAATAACTCATATTAGATTGGGTAAAATGATTTATGCCAACACATCATGCCATGCAGCCCTACTGGTGATAGTAGCCAACCGCCCCCTCCCTCTCTCCCTGTTATGAACCTGCCAGGCGTCTTCTGGCTGAGGCGGCTCTCCAGAAACTGGATCTGAAGACGGCCGAACAGGCCTTCGTCCGTTGCAAAGACTACCAGGGCATCGAGTTCGTCAAGCGGCTGGGCAACCTGCAGAGCGAGCCCATGAAGCAGGCGGAGGTGGCGGCTTACTTCAGCAGGTTTGAGGAAGCTGAGCGGATGTACCTGGATATGGACCGCAGGTACACGTGGACATCTGTTGGCTCATACTTGACGATGGTTGATTCTGTTATGTTTTCACATTTTTACTGTCGGCGTTACATGATTCGACCAGTTCTCTCGGCCTGATGAGATGTATTTCTTGTAGGGACCTGGCCATCAGCCTTAGGATGAAGCTGGGAGACTGGTTCAGGGTGCTGCAGCTGCTCAAAACGGGCTCTGGGGACTGTGATGATACTCTGCTGGAGCAGGCGTACAACGCTATCGGAAACTACTTTGCTGACAGGCAGAAGTGGTATTGAAATTCAATTGACCTTCTCTCCGGTCGTTTAGTGCTTTAGTGTATTTAGTACAAGAAGATTGTACACACGTGTTAGACGTGTATTTGTAATATGCTTAACACAGTATATGTCATGGGGAAGAAAAGTGCATATACTAAAACATTACTCTCAACTGTATGGTATTATAAATGACAATATCAAGATTCCATAGTTTAAGGGATTGTTTGGGCTTTTTAAAGGAGCGTTGTATGAGGTACCTTACCAACAGTAGATGGAGTTTGGAGAAACAGACTGGAGTACCAGCTCGGCAGCAGAGCCATGTACTGCTGTGGATGTACGATTCTAGACACCTAAAACAAAGGTCCATCTAAACAAACAACAACAGAAGTGTCCGCTATATTGAAGCCATGAGGTGGTTCACCTGGTCGAGCTGGTGCCCTTGGTACTAAGGGTAAGTCCTTATTACAGTGGCTAGGGTTTGAATTCGGCCCACGGCCGTTTGCATGTCTTCCCCCTCTCCCCCAAATCAAGAAACAAAAGAATCTATCAAAAAAAAGTGAACCCCATATTCAGATTATTTTCCACACACTACCCCGCTGTCAGACGGCCCTTTCCCACGGGGAACTGAAGCCGTATCCATCTCCACTCTCTTCAAAGCCAACAATGTGAGGCTTGAGCTGTCTGAGACAGCCGAATCAAGGAAGAAGAACAGGGAATTTGTACTACAAAGACTATAACTTGATAAGATGCCCATGTGACTTCGCTAACAGCAAATGCTGAAGCCTCCATATTTGCCCAGATCGAGGACTCTGGGCTTTGTCCCTCATCACTAGGATGGGACCTCCTCACAGCTCTTATTGACTCTAGGAATTAGCAACCAATACCTCGACCAATAACTCTTTTAGTGTGTTTGAAATTTTAACTTGTACTTAAAGATCAAAGGAAACTTTGCTCTGTTCTAGGTTTTAAATATCTATCCTTTCTGTGTCAAAGGGTGAATGCAGTGCAGTACTACCTTCAGGGCTGTAACCAGGAGAGGCTGGCCGAATGCTACTACATGTTGGAGGACTATCACGGCCTTGAAAAGCTGACCGCTATCCTGCCAGAGAATCATCAACTTCTACCGGTAAGCCAAATGTTCCGATGTCTGATATTTTACCTTTGGACTTCGTCTGGAAGCTTCCGACATCAACGACTCTGAATCCTTCAAACTAAACAAACTCTATCGTCTCCATCTCTGTGTTTTCAGGATATCGGACAAATGTTTGCCACTGTGGGCATGTGTGAACAAGCCGTGGAGGCCTACCTTAAGTGCAACCAGCCCAAAGCGGCCGTTGACACCTGCGTCCATCTGAACCAGGTGAGAGACGGACAGAGAACCTGTGGCGCCAGAGTTCCTGAGCGAGCACATGAGTCACTGTGGCACCTGCTGTCCTCCCACTGCCAGCCTCCTCCTGAGTGATATTTAGCCATCCAGTGTGAACGCTGCTCTCCTACTCGGCTCTTCCAATGTCAATTTTACCTTTTGGCTCAAAGAACATTTGGACAAAGGAAATAACTTTCTTTACATACATAATTTAGGCTGCTTTAGTTGACAGGATGTTTAATCTGTGCTGTAATTAGGACTATGAGTCATTTCCATTTACTGGGAGACAGATTTGGTCCGTTTTTAACATTTGTTTAACAAGTGTTGCATTTTTAGCATTGACTTTTATGATTATTAACTTAGATTCATATGCCCCAATGCCATATTTGAAAATCCACAGGCAAAAGCAATGATGTGGTAATTGTGAATGTACGTTGTCATTTTTCTGCTCACAGTGGAACAAAGCAGTGGAGCTCGCCAGGACCCACAACATGAAGGAGATCAAATCTCTTCTCTCCAAATATGCGTCGCATCTTCTCGAGAAGAATAAAACCCTCGAGGCGGTGGAGCTGTATCGGAAGGCCCACCATTTTCTTGATGCAGCCAAACTCATGTTCAAGGTCGGCTGGTGTTTTCATGCTCACTGACTTTGAGGAGATTTGTGAAAAGTGTTTTCTGGAACTTCCACGTTCAGACAATTCTTATTTTATGGCAAAAAGGATACGAGGCCATTTGATAACTGAGCGACAGATGAATCTGTAATCTACATATTCTGTTCTGATATGCAGCTAATGAACTGCTGGAGTAGCTTGTTTGTGGACTTAAGTGGCTTCTGTTACAGATAGCGGATGAGGAGGCGGAGAAAGGGACCCGACCACTGCGGGTGAAGAAGCTCTATGTGCTGGCAGCACGACTGGTGGAAAATTACCACGAGCAGATGAAGACGTCACAACAGAGCAAAGCCAAAGGGAAGAAGTCTGAGGTACTATAGCACTACTAATACTTGATTACAGATATATATGTATGTGTGTATAGATATAGATATATATGTATATATTATATACTATGAATCTATTTCTCTAGGACAAAAGCTTTAAAATATACCTGTACTGTAATTAGGCAACATCGGCGCTCGCCGGGCTGCTTGAGGAAGATGCAACCTCTTCAGACGACCGTATCGTGGACCATGCCTGGCGAGGGGCGGAGGCGTATCACTTCTTTCTGCTTGCCCAGAGGCAGCTGTACGAAGGCTACATGGAGAACGCCATGCGCACGGGTACCAAAACACACGGGACACGTCACCGGATGATGTCATTATCACAAATATACATTGAAGTATTGCCCAGGTTGTCTCTCCACACCGTTTTTGTAGTAGACATTATGCTGATATGTGTAGCATTATAGATTTATATTAGATACCTTAATGTAATTTGTATGAATAAGTTGAACAGCTTTTTTCTAGTTCTACAACCTCGTGAAAGTAGAGGACACAACTGAGAATGAGAGAGTACAATAAATCATTGATAAATACAACCAGACTAACTCTTCACGGTTTCTCCGATATTAAAGCCCTTCACCTGCGTGAGTATGAGGACATCATCCCGGCGGTGGAGATCTACTCTCTGCTCGCCGTCTGCGCCGCAGCCAACAGGGCCTTCGGCACGTGCTCGCAGGCCTTCATCAAGCTGGAGTCCCTGGAGAGCCTGGACCTGGAGCAGCGGCAGCTGTATGAGGACTTGGCCCTGGAGATCTTCACCAAGCACACCCCAAAGGACAGCCACGTGGTGGAGCTGGACAGATCGGAGGGGTGAGGGCACAAGTAACTCTGGCTCCAAACACTGACTGGAGACCAGCTTCCTAAAATGTATGGCTGCAAAGTGACATTATCGTGTTATTTAGAGGTCATAATGTTGCCAGTTTTTGGGAGGAACAACAGTAACTGGCTCGTGGCTCTGACCGTGAGCTTTACAACAGCCAAATGACTATTGAATGTGTTTCAATTCAGAGTCGATGCGTCGTCTCATCATCTCTTTTGACCGGCCTTTATGGAGACCACCCAGTCGACCAGCGATCGGTGGTCGATTGATCAGACCAAACGGGAATAATTCATAATTGTATTCACAAATAAGTCTGTTTAGACTCCGTCTGAATACCGAGTGCAGAAGATGACGCGTGATGGTGCAAAATGTAAGTCTTTTTCAGCGGAATGCGTGGATCAAGATTATTTGTGTCGGCTGTGGTGGGAAAGCTTTGAACACACACAATAAAAAAGAGTCAACACAGTTTCTGTTGGTTATGAAAAGGCCCAAATGGTGGTTTATGTTTACTGGTGAACTCAAATTGAGTTGTGCAGAAGCGCAGAGATCTATTTTTCTTTAGTAACCTCAAAATAGATATTTTGTTGATTTTGTATACACAACATTTTGGGTACATTTTCATTGGGGGGGATTAAGTAGATTACAGAACCAGTTCCTGCAGGCGGAAGAAGCAGAATTGGGTTTTTTAACTGTCACTCTCTAAAAGTGAATGCTGAATAGTGATAGAGACCGGGACATGTGGCCACTAAAATGTAAATATGACCCAGAGAACAGGCCATTCTCTAAAAAAAAAACTTCCTTTTGACCCTTTCACTGAGGTTCTCTCTGGCCTTACTAATTGTTGTTTGTCCCTCTTTCTTCCAGGGCGGAAGGGAAATTACCCACCTGCATTGTGACGGGCCAACCGATCCAGGAGTACCAGTTCTGGATGTGCAGTGTGTGTAAACACTGCGCTCTGGGGCAGGAGATCTGCAAATACAACTGCTGCCCGCTGTGTCACACTCCTGTAGCATGAGGCTCCGTGCCCAAAGAAAACTCCATTTTCATTTTCACATTTCAAAGCCTTGTATTGTACTTTAACCTGCATATATTATATATTTTAGTTTGAGTCTGTGGAGCACTTAAGCTGCACTTGCTTTCAACCCGAACTGGAACATTCCTCAATATGTCAAAACTTAGGAAATATGTGTTGAGCGAGCTTCGATTCATACGTCTTGAACAATCTAGTGAAATGTTCTTTTTCTAACCTTTTTTAAATGTTGTACAATACTTGAATGAACATAACTGCTTTGTGTACTATTTTTACATGAAAGTGAACAGTCAATAAACTGTCCCGTTAATACAACAATTTAAACTGTATTTTGCTGACCTTTTTATTGTCATGGTGCATTGGAAGGCTTTCAACCCGTTTGGAGCAATCAATACTTGTCCAATAGTCAGAACTAATCGACCAACCGGATGACCTGGACCTGGACCCCCAACATCGATCGCCTGCTAAGTATTTCACACGACACTATTGTTTGCTGAGTATTATATTAATAAATGTAATGCGAAACCAAATCCTGACTCTGTGCCTCAGTGGTCCGTGTGCACCTGCTTCTGATGCAGTCTTCTCCTGCCATCTACTGTCCTTAAAGGCTCATAAGCAGCCATCTCTTTCAGTTTGTCTCGTCTGACTCAGTTCTGTTGAGCATATTTTAACCATTGTGCCCCAATGGGGACATTCCTGGCTTTTGAATGGTCGATGGACTCTACTTGTATAGATCTTTTCTAGTCTTCCGACCACTCAATGCGCTTCAACACTACATTTCATCATTCACCCGTTCACACCCATTCATACACTGATGACAGGGGGCTAAGGGGCCACCTGCCCATCAGGGGTAACTAACATTCAGGCACAGCTATGGGAGTAATTTTGGGGTTACGTGTCTTGCCGAAGGACACATCGACATAGACTAGGGGAGCCGGGGATCGAACCGTCGAACCTCTGATTTGAAGGACGACCCTGCTCTGCCATTGAGCCACGGTTGGCTCATTGGCATACAATTTAGCAAGGGTGTGAGATATTGGAAGTTCAACCTCGACTCCAACAATAATCATTATAAACTGTGTAGTCAAAATGTCCCAATTGAAACCCATTAAACCACCATTTCAAGTCATTAATTTAAATGATTATTTTTAATTATTTTATTTATCAGGCTTTCACTCTCCAGCCCTGGCTTCTACAGTAAATGGTATTTTCCATCAAGGTGGGCCAGTTTCTCATGTGTGCCCTATATTGGGCAAATACATGCTATTTTCCTGCATGAACAAATATAAATGCATTAAAAAAAAAAACATATTCATATTTATTTTACGGCTATCTTCTGTACTTTAGTTATAACTGCAGGAGGAGATCATATGTTGTTGTGCCACTGCAACATTGTTACTATTAGTGAATGACTCAATCTTACACACCATGACGTCCCACTGGGTATCTTGACTTAATGCAGGGGTTCCTTACACACTCTGAATGTTGTCGCCATAATGAAACACTAAACCGTCCCAATAGATCTCAGATCTCAGATCTCAGATCTCAGATCTCAGATCTCAGATCTCCTGCGCACTACTTCTCCTTCCGCTGCTGCAGGTAATCAAACTGGCAAACGGTGAGAAACTGGACCTCTTATTTTTTTTTATTCTACTATATTTATTTGCACTGGACTGCATTCTATTACTTTCTTAGTTTGTTTTCCAAAAGATTAAAAAATGATTCACAATATGATGAAAACATAATGAGGATCAGAGCACGTATCGAGTATTTACACTCGGCGCACATGAAGGGAGCTGGTGCGTTCAAGTGTAAAGTTTGTATAGAAGCGAACCCGTTAGTGGCACACCGTGTGATGCATGTCCCGCTCGGAGGCGCGCTCCGCCCCGCGCCGGGCTCAGGGACACCGCGCTCCGGGGTGCGGGGTGCGGGGTGCGGGGTGCGGGGTGCGGGGTGCGCTGCGGGCGGAGCGCCACAGGACGTCTGGGCCGCCGGAGCAACAACTCGCGCACAGGTACGCTGCCGCTATAAGTCCCTCCAGGTTCCAAGTGCATGTAGACATGCTTGAACACCGTTGACATTGTTTGACTTAAGTACTATTTTGAGCAATATTTTCGGATTTATTGGTGCAACAATTTTCCAATGTCCTTGTAAAAGTCAGTTTTATTTCAATTTACTACAGAAACGTGTCAAATGTGACCTTGTTTTGCCTTTTCACTGCTATTTGAAGGTGCAGTAACGCACCATATAAGTCAGACAGCAGGTATTGATGAGAGTCGATGATATTTGTGCGCCTGTATGTAAAATGTTGGCCACGCTTGGTATCATAGAAACACGGATGCTGCACCAATATTATAGCTTGATCACCAGTTTTGTGATTTGAGCCATTGGCAGCCAATACATTCAGTTTAATGAGCCACATGTTCTCATGTTAAGGCTTGTTTCTGTCAAATGTTTACACATCCAACATTAAAAAAAAAAAAGAGTTGAATTATGTTGTTCATTGCGTGCAAATTAATTGTGCAGAGCACTGCCATGATGTGACACATCACAATAACAACAACAACTCGTGACACAAACAACAATGTGACCACATATAAATGCTGGATGGTATCCTTTTTTATCTCTGTAAATAGCAACTGATGCTGCAACTATTCCATGACACGGTGCCACAGAGACTCAGCTGCAACTTGATGCTCTGCCCAAGGCCCATCGCTGGGCTCAGATGACAAACAAGAAAGTGCGAGCTATTCTAACTCCAGTGTCTTTTGTCTGCAGCCAACGGAGCGTCTTGAGGGTTCTCGCCAGGAAAAGCTGAACGGCATCAATCAAGATGTTCGGACGGGTCCTGCATTCGCGCCGCTCCGGCGACTGCTTTATTAACGTCAACGTCGGCGGTTTCAAACAGCGCGTGGACTGCGACGCCCTGAAGCGGTTCCCGCAGACGCGTCTGGGTCGCCTCCTGTCTTGCAGCTCCCACGAGGAAGTCCTAGAGCTCTGCGATGACTTCAGTCCCTCTGAGTACTATTTTGACCGCAGTCCGCGTTTCTTCCTCTACGTTCTCAACTTTTACCTCACGGGCAAAATCCACCTGGCGGACGGGTTGTGCGTGCTCTCATTTTCTCAAGAGATTGAGTACTGGGGCATCACGGAGCGCCACCTGGACTTCTGCTGCAGCAACAAGTTCCACGAACTGATGAAGCTCGCGGAGGACAAGTCTGTGGATCAGGGGAGCGGTGAACTGCAGCCTCACAGCTTGGACTCGTCTACGGAGGAGCTGTCCGCTTCAAGGGACGACGTAGACCTGTTTGAAGGCTCCTGGTGTGCGACTCTCCGCAGGAACATCTGGATTCGACTTGAGGATCCAGGCTACTCCACTTCCGCCAAAGTGATGGCTGTAGCCTCCCTAAGCGTGGTCATCGTCTCTATTGTCGCCATGTGCGTCCACAGCATGCCGGACTACCATCAAGTGGATCTCCACGAGAAGGAGATTGAAAACCCAGTGCTGACTTTCTTCGAGATCATCTGTGTTCTGTACTTCTCCGCCGAGTTTATTCTCCGCCTGGCTGTTGCGCCTTCAGCCAGGAAGTTCTTGTGCGGCCCCCTCAATATGATCGACTTATTGTCAATCATGCCCTTCTATGTCACTTCGGCCTGTGATGCAATGGACAACGGGGAGAACACAGACCTGGAGAACGTCGGCAAGGTGGTGCAGATCTTGAGGTTGATGCGAGTGTTTCGCATCCTAAAGCTGGCTCGCCACTCGGCCGGCCTCCGCTCTCTTGGCGCCACACTGCGCCACAGCTCCAGCGAAGTGGGGCAGCTGGTGCTTTTCCTGTCCGTGGGCATTTCGATGTTTTCCGCTCTCATTTACTTTGTGGAGAAAGAATCTCAGGAGTCGGAGCTGCAGACGATGCCCATTGGCTGGTGGTGGGCCACCATTAGCATGACTACAGTGGGCTACGGGGACACCTACCCCATTACGCTGGCTGGGAAGCTGATAGCAACCCTGTGCATCCTCTGTGGGCTGCTGATGGTGGCTCTGCCCGTTACTAACATCTTCAATAAATTCTCCGCTTTCTATGAGAGGCAAAGACGTATAGATCTCAGACGAAGCAATAACTGAACCCTCTCCAGCGGGTACAAGAGTGTTCCAAAGAGTTCCAGCATGCAGTGTCGAAACGTTTAACCCCACAAAATCCTTCATCACCCACAACTCGTGAGCAGTTGTAAAAGAAGCTGTGACCACGACACAAGAGCAGGGCAAAGGGATGAACTGCACACTGTACTGGATAAATATGTTTGTGGCGCAAAGGAAAAGTTTGGAATTTTCTGGAATTTTGCTTAATCACTTTCGATGGCGACCTCCGGTTCAGAAGTAAAGTGAAGCCATTGCGGAAGTGCCTTGAACTTTAATTCTTTATAATGGTCAGATTTTATAGAAGTCTATGAGAAAATGACTCTCTCGTTTCACAGTAAGCATCTTTAGTTTCAAGTCTTCTTCAATACATGCTTTAGGGCGGAGCTACAAGGTGATTGACAGGCCGCTACCACAGCCTTGTCCAGTCTGTGAGTTGTCTGTGTTTTCATCTTTATACTTTAACCCTTTCACAGTGTGTTTAGATTTCATGAACGTTAATTGTAATATTTGGTTTGACTAAAAACTGTTGTAGCTCCACCCTCCTCCTGGTTCCTTAAAACCAAGATGGCGACAACCAAAATGCCGAACTCGAGGCTTCAAAGCGGCCGTTCATGAACCCAAGGTTGATGTCTTGGGGACAACGTTCCACTTCTGATAGGCTGTCCGGATCAAGACTTGTACCGCTCTCACGTCTGAACAGTAAATATAAGGAAGCTAGCGCCGTAGTAGCTATTCAGTAGCACTTAAATGGCTCTTACTGATAGCATTGAAGAAATTGTACTTTCTCGATTCTTATTGTTCTGAGTTTGTACTCATGGTTTAATGCACTTATTGTAAGTCGCTTTGGTTAAAAGCGTCAGTTAAATAACACGTGATGTAATGTAATGTAAAATATGTAGCGAGCTCCAGCTGCCAGTTACCTTAGTTCAAGCTTTATAAAGACTCTTGCCAATAACTAGTCTGACATAACCCCTGTAAAACAGCATAGTGCACTAGTCAGTAGTAGTTCACATGAGTAGCATTTGTTCAGAAGTGCTGGAAGGTGGATGTTGTTACCTGGACAACCAAAAACGTTCCAAAATGTCAAACTGCTCCTTTAACCTCACGGACAGTATGCACATGTTCACCTGAGCGCAACACCGTGTTTTCAAGCCGTCGAACGCATTAATAAAGTCATAACGTGAAAAGCATCATCCTGTGGTTGTTCCTGTCCTCTGCTGATCCACGCGTCTGCTTCTCAAGTCTCCGACGTATTTTGTGTCAAAAGGCGTTCAGTTGTGCAATCCAACGAGAGGCTCCTTGCTGTTTGCTGGGTCATCAGTGTAATTAGTTATTAAAAAGTATTAAAGTTATACAAAAATCCTCACAAGGCACTGATTTAACAATTCATCCCATAATGAGTATTGAATCTTTAACTGGAATAATTAGCCGGACAATAAAGTTACGTGTTTGTCTTGTCGTCAATAGCAGGATCTGTATTGCTTCTAAGAAATACAGATGGCCTGTTATCAGACTATATTTCATCTCTGTTAATGTTGAATCTATATACGCCAGCAAACCTTCAATCGTCCTGCGGTTTGATGCTCTTGCTTCTTGCCGCATAACACCCTGATCAGCAGTACCTACGCATGTGGGTCGTATCCAAGTTATCTCCTCCACAGATAAGAATGGGCCGATCAATAAGAACAGACCAAATTTCAGAGTTGCCCTCTAAAAAGGAGGCCGACGGAAACTCAATCCAACGGATTTCAATATGAATCACAGCCTCTGCGATAGTCAGATTACTCCCGCTGGCAGCTGATGACTTCAACATTTGTGGTATTTTGCAGCCGTCATGTGCCAGAGAATTGCTAAGTAGCTTGTGGCTTCGGCCCTTAAATAAACCTCACTGTCAGCACTCATATGGGCATCTTTTCATGCCTGGGCGCCTCCTGCGTCCTTCCTTTATGCTCAAGGTCACACAGTATCGCACTCCAAAGTAGTTCTTTGCTTTAGTCTTTATACGTGAACGTCAGCGTCAGCAATATCTGTGGCGTTCCCTGTGCTGAAGGAAAGCCCGGCGGTTCCCACACAGGAACACGGAGAGACCGTGTGTGTTCTCCGCTGACCCCCCGGGGGGGGGGGGGGGCGAGGCGATGAAACAGTGGTGACATGCACCAAGAAAAACTCTGTTTTCCATTTAATTGATATACAAATTAATATTTTAAAAAGGTCAACCCCATCTGCACCCATCGGGTATCAGTCTCAGGGGCTGTATTTCTGGGGTTCTGGTGCAGTCACAGATATCCGGGCCAAAGACTCTGTTTTCCGTGTGCTTCTCATCGTTTACGGTCCGATTAGCAACCGGAGACACAAGACTGCAGTCGGGATTGTTTTTCATTTTAGATCGATGAAACATATTCTGTGGCAGTATTGTGCACAGTTTTCTCATTTCCCTGTTGATAGATAGAAAGCTGGTTCCAGGTTTACATTGTCTGACATTAAGGCATTTTGACATGTCATAAAAGGAAATGTACTTTATTTAACTTTTTGTGAAAAACTATGCTATGACTTTTACCGTGTTACATATTACAATTCTTTAGATTAAATTCATTTTTGATATACTAAATCATGACTTTTTAAAACTTTGTTTGACTTTTTTTATAATTATGTTGGACATACATGCTATAGAGAACCAGATGGGGAAGCAGTTTTCTGGAGGACGGAGATGCATGCAAAAACATTCAATTATTAGATGATGTCATTTGACTGTTGCAGTTTGTGCATAAAGGCCGTTTTACCGCGATGTCCTCGTCTCACACAACTCCTTGTGTCTTCTCTCTAAAGCCAGCAACAAAGAACCATGAGCTCCTTAAAGTTCAGCTTCAGGTATTCAGAAGTTCCGGACTTCAGGGACGATCATATTCTCGGGAAGTGTGAATCACACCGAGTGTGAGTCTGGATGTCTATTGTCTATGTCCTAAACATGATCCTCCTCAGAGCTTCAGACACAGAAGATGTTGTCTCAGTGGGTCTCTCCAGAAGCCATCCTTTGAGGCTGCATATCTCAAAGGGTTAGACAAATAAAAAGCACCTTTAATTAACACGCAACAAATGTGTCAGTTCAAGTAAAAATCATAGAATTTGTCTTTATATTTATAGTTAGCATTGACACTGTGCTCGTGAATAAAGTAAACTACATCCGGTTTTACATGGTGGTGGCCTGCAACGAAGATTTAGCGTTGTAATCTGCCAAAATAAACACACACACACACACACACACACACACACACACACACACACACACACACACACATACACGCGCTAGATTAAACATCACCCTGAAAAAAGAAGACAAATACTCTTCTTCAGTTTCCTCTGAGCTGGGATCTGATCAGAGTAGAAAGTGATTTACCAACAATTATTTGTTTGATTTCCATGCTTGGATTTCAGCAATTGAAGTTTGAATTACGACAGATAAAAGCGAGTATAAAAATAAGTGAAAGATGTCAGTGTAGTGTCAGTAAAAACATTATTCTAGTAATCACATTACTCAATACTGGATTTCGTACCTTTATTTTATATTTTCCCTTTATTTTGAAAGTCTTTACCGGAAGTGTTTGTGCTCCTGCATGTGTGTGTGTGTGTGTTCGTGGGCGTTCACTGTTCTTCAGTGGTAAAAAGGCGCAATCACATTTCAATCAGGGAGAGACCAGTTAGATAAAGAAAGGATGCATGTTTATTGTTAACAGATGATATGAAATGATGAAGTCTCAGAGTCTTTGGCGCTTGGACTCTACGGGGAGATTTGAAATTGAACAACATGAATGACCTGAAGCTAGAGAGACAGTCATATTTAAAAGAGACAGCAGCGAGGTGATTGGCTAACCGTGTCATCGTTTCCGTGTGCTTATTGGATAGAGGGGATCAGCTGATCTGCGCAGCTGGTGTCATGATTGACGGCGCAGAACGATGACAGCAAGTAAACAATGAGTGAGCATGTGTGAGAAATGATTGGCAGACATATGAGGAATACATGGCGGGCTTGAGGGGTTTGGTCTTCCTGTCTCAACTTGCGCTTATAGCTCCATGTCCATATTCTAATAGTTTTGTGAGTTCAATTTGAATCAGCTTTATTGGTATGACTGTAAAAACATGGTATATTATAATTCGGTGTGGCTATGCGAAGCAGCCAAGCTCATAGAGCCACACTGAATGTTCTCCTGCGCTTCTTTTTCTTCTTCTTCCGACAGAACTTTGGACCACTAAGCACCTTTGGACCTCCCAAATGAGTCAAAATACATCAACACGTGCGGCCCGATCGGGAATCGTGTGGAAGGAAGGCAAGGAGGCAAGGAAGGAAGGAAGGAAGGAAGAAAGGAAAGGAAAGGAGGAAAGGAAGGAAGCCAGGAAAGTAGGCAGTGAAGGAAGGAAAAGAAAGAAGGAAAGGAAGGAAGGCAGGAGTTCCGTGATTATCGTTGCCGGGGTTGTAGTTCTCCTCTGTGACCACACGGGGGCAGCACAAGCTTATTTTTAAAAGAAAAAGCGTTCGTTGCCTCCTTTCAAAGTAAAACAACTCAAATATATGCGGAGGTGATTTTAAGTCCACTCCGGCTGGAGATAAATACTAGAACACGTTCACGATGTTGATGTTGACCGATATGTGTGTTGTTAGCAGGCTCTAGACAGACAACTGTCCCAGTTGAGTGGCTTTGTGATGGCAGTAAGTGTCTTAGCTCAAACTACTGCAGCCTGATTAACGTGCAGTAAATCCTCCATGAACCAGCAGAACAGTCAATACAGTTTACTGTAAACCAGGATTCATAACTACAGTTATTAGACTGAGGTAGTTCTAATGCGGTGGAGATTGAAGACTTCTGCCCTCTAGTGGTTAAATATGAGCACGACATGAACACATGAAAATGATTATATATCATGATGATTATCTCTCTCTCTCTCTCTCTCTCTCTCTCTCTATATATATATATATATATACTGCATATAAAATAAAAATTATGAATGATGAATATATATATATATATATATATATATATATATATATATATATATATATATAATATGCAGGAGTGTTATGTCCTATACTGACAAAATACAAAAACTGTTCTCCAGAATACACTATTATAAGGTAGCCCGTTAAACACTAGATAAACAATAACAGTATTATCATGTTCTGTGTGACGACTCTTAGATGTTTCATAGAGGCAATTAGGCTCTGAATGAAATCTGAAATAATAGTTGTTGCTTTTTTTACCAGCTACGTTAGCCTGTGTTTTAGCTGTCTTCAGTGTCAGATACGGTTTCCTATTCCGGACCGATCAGAACGATTGCTGAACAGGGTGGTGTTTTTATCTATAATTTAAAATAAACACTGTGTTTTGTCAGTTAACCGCGGTGAGTGCATCCGAATGAACAAAACAGCACAATTTCAGGTTGAAAAGTAACATTTTTTTGTTTTTATTATTATTCATTTAAATTAACAAACACTGCTATACATATTGCTCTTTTTTTATTAATTTTGAATCATTTTGAACAGTTAAAGCATTTGGAAAATAAGTAATAGTAGTTGAAAACAGGCGACAGACAGTAGATGACATGTACAGCAGAAGATCTACAGTCAATGGCTTTCCTATGTGTGTCGAGGGGCTGCAGAATATTTCAACGTACAGACATCTCAGACTCGCCCACAGTAATGTTTTTGGTTACTCTTTATGTTGTCATACAGGATCAGAGATCCCCCCCACCCCCTCCCCCCCCTCCCCGGTTGCATCCACACAATATCACAGCCGGTGACGTTAAACACAACATCCTCAGAAGAGAAACAGCCGGCGCGTTCTTTCCAAAGTAGCAGCAGCTTGTTGCAAAGTCCGTTTTTTCTGCATCCGGCACAACCAAACGTCTTCCAACCACAACGTGTTCTCCTCTATTAACAGAAAAGGGTTTGGAGCAACGACAACCCCCCCCCCCCCCTTCCAAAACCCCTGATGTTAGGAATGTTTGAAGTGAACAAAATAAAGTCCCAAACATCGCTGTTGTGTCCCTCTCAGTGCACAGTATTGAAAACCCTCATCCCTTTAAAGATACACACACACATGTAAAAACGACGAAAAAAAGAAGTGCTTCTTAGAACTTCAGAGATATTACATCTTCTCGAGGTGTCCCCTCTTTCATCTCAGGCCAGCTGTTTAAAAAAATAAAAAATAAAGAGTCCCTTTCTTGTTGTCAGAAGGTGAACTGCGTCTGGCCCCTTGTGTAAAGCCTCCACGACGTTTCTACAGAGTACCTCCGTGTTACGCTCACACACCCGTAAAAGAAATCAGCTCGTCTGGCTTGGATTTAAACATCATTGACTGTCTGCTTCACTCAAACACAGTATAAACAGGGTTGACATCATTGGCAGCTGGAGACGGTCTAGACCACAGCGGCTTTTTTTTCTCTTCTTTTTTTTGGGTCCAAATTGGAGTAAAACCCCCTCCTTTTCAGACACAGACGGACAAATTACAGGATTACACGTGTCAAACAAACCTTTTTTTGGGGGCTTTTTGAAACCCGACCTGCAGACCTTTTATCTGGAGAATGTGCGAGACACAGAAAAGAAGGTCAGGATCCGGAGGAGGAGGGCTTTGTTCAAACCTTTGTATCGTCTGAGCGGAAAAAGTCAACCCCCCCCCCCCCCCCCCCCACCCCCACCCCACCCCGACGTGACACAACGAGGCGACGACGTTGTGTCGTCCCTCGGCGTGCAGTGTCTCGCCACCTCTGAAAAACTAGACGGTGCTCTTCACGATGGGGTTCTACTACACATGAGAGATATCCCTGACATCAATGTAAATCACATACACTTTGTCATAAACAGGTTGTAAAAGTTCATGTACAGAATCACTGAGGAAAAGCACACCAACACTACTGTAAAGTCAAGCCGCTATGGCAAAAATAGAAGGTATAGAGTAGGAACTAGTCCTTGATTGAAAGTTGGCTCGTAATCCTTTGCAACACTGAGGGGCTCGGTCGCCATGCCGACGACCTTTTTGCTTTTCTACAGGCGGATTAAGGAGAGGACGATGTCTCGACAGAACACTTTGTAAAATGTACTCGGCACAGGCCATAAACACGATTAAAGAGATGGAAATAGCGTCAGAAATGTGTCCACACTGCTAGTAGCGATTCCTGAATCAAGGTCTGTGTTGAGAGCTCTCAGTGGAAGAGGAGACGAGAGGAAGTCTCGTCCCCTTCTCCTCCTCAGAACATCCCAGCAGAACGCTGACCTCGTTTAGTGATTTATTGATTCGTCTTGGCGGAGTGCAAGTGTCGGCCACATGGCTTTTGAAACATTGGCAAAAAAAAATTATATATATTAACGCGCTCTCTAGTTGCGGTCGCGGCGTTGCCAGATTGCGGCGTGTCTCTCTTCAGAATTGTCTTCCCAGTAAACAAGTTGACACTCTGGAGTTGAAATGGCCCTCTTTGCAGATTTTTTAAAAAGTACACTGAAGCAGAACAAGAAGAAACACGCGGCCTAGCCCTTGTGGGTCTCCCTGCAGGGGTGTGGGGGTGTGTGTGTGGGGGGGTGGGGGTTGGGGTTGGGGGTTGGGGGGCGGGTGGTCAGCTTGCTCTGTACTTTTGAATGTGCTCTTGGGTCTTTAAAAAGGGGAGGGGAGGCGCGGTTGATCCTCACGCCACAGTGTTTGTTCCTCAGCCGAGTGCGGCCCTCGCTCAGAGCGCCAGGAGGGTGGGCGAGTTGAGGGAGTCTGAGGACTGGTCCCCGCTGCTGCTGCTGCGCCGGTGGGCCTTGGAGCAGGACTCGGAGGAGGGCGAGGGGCTCTCGGGCTCCAGCATGCTCGGGTAGGTAAATATGAGGCTCGGGGCGCTGGGCGTGGCGGCCGGGGTGGACGCCGCCACCACCGGCGTGTTCAGGCTGTCCCCATCCGTGCAGTACATCCCGCCGCCGCCGCCCAGGCAGATGGGCTTGATGACGGAGCGCTGGGGCTTGCCCACGTCGTTTCTTTCGTCCGGCTCTTGCTTCACGACAACGTGGTTCATCTGAGGCCGGCTGCCCATGTTGGGGCGCATGGTCAGGGGGAGCGGGGCGCACTGCTGCTGCTGCTGCTGCTGCTGCTGCTGCTGCTGCTGGTGGTGGTGGTGGTGGTGCTGGTGCTGCTGGTGCTGCTGGTGCTGCTGGTGGCGCTCGTCGATGGGGAGCTTGCACACGGGATTGTGGGCAACCAGCATGAACTCCAGCTTGTCTTTCTCCTTCTGCAGGTTCTCGATCTCTTTCTGCAGGTCGGATTTCTCCTCCTCCAGCTTTTCAGTTTCCTGTGAGGAGAAACAGGAAATATGGTTGAGCGCTAAAGTTTGAGCAGGTTCTGTTTTTGTTTTTTTTTACAGGAAATAAGGTTCACTACAGCCAGACGTGAACCGAGGACTTCACAGTTCAGGGTCAGCACCAAGTAGCGGGACGGTTTAAATTTGATCAAAACAAATAGTGCGACAGCATTTTCGGGGACAAAACGACAAGAAAAAGACGCCATGGTTGCAAAACAAATGTGAATCATTTAAAGTTTCTTCCAGTCAGGTCGTCAGACTTTGTGACTGTTACCCCGAGCCGCCAACAGAGGGCACTGTCCCTTCACTACAGTTCTGCTAACATGGGAAGTGGCAGTCAGGAACTTGTCCGGGGCCTTTTCCACTCCCTGCTTGAATGTGACTCTCCCACAATGAAGGTTTGTGTTTGTGTTTCGGGAGATATGAGATCTGCATCAGAAGCGAACGTGCACACACTCAGGTCCAAAGACCCATAAACACCTCTAGACATCGGGCAGATAGAGAAAAGCTGACATGCTGTCTGAGAACGTTGACTCACAGGCAAAGGTATGAGGAAGGGGAGGGGCTAAGTGAGACAATTCAGTCAATCAAAGAGGAGTGGTTAGACACACTGTTCAGTGTTTTCACTGGGAAAGCGACACTTCCTTATTTGGAATTTTTTCTTTTTTTTTCTCCCTAGAGGCGATGGGTGTGTGTGTGTGTGTGTGTGTGTGTGTGTGTGTGTGTGTGTGTGTGTGTGTGTGTGTGTGTGCGCGCAGCATTTCTCAACGTGGGATTGTGAGACACTCAATTGGCCCCTTTTTACAAAATGTCCTTCATTCACAGAGACAGCTGCCTAAAGCAAATTCCATTCCTGGTTGTTTTTTTTTTAAGGCCTGACAAGCTCCACCTCACTGTAATTCGGCTAATTAGTCCATTTAGATGCTGCAGACAGCCCTACCTCTGTCTGCAGCTGCCCGAGACAAAAAGCCTTTCATCGCCTGTCATCTCCTCGCTCGGTCCTCGCACTCAGAGAGTGAGAGAGTCAAACCAGTAATGCAAGGTTGTAATTTTAGGTGTGCTCGATCAGTCATAAAAAAAAAAATATTCTGAACTCCTGACAGACACCTGAACCGGGGTGACTTTTGTTTGCCTCCCATGCGTGTGAAAATAATTTATTTTGTCGCTTTTTTGTTTTTGCCTTATTTTTATTATTATCTATAAAATAAATATATGCTAACTATAAGCACGGCATATTTTCCCCTCCAAAAGCGGGAGCCTGGTTGTTCACTGAGCCCGAGGAGCTTTCTGCATGAGAGGAAGGTTTCAGCGTGATTGAAGCGGAACCCGACAGCTCACTCTGATCCGGTTTGCAGGTTTCCACTCACCCCTTGCAGCATCTCCGTGAGCTCTCGCCTGCGGTTGCGGCATTTGGCGGCCGCCAACTTATTCCTCTCGCGCCTCACCCTCCGCTTCTCCTCTTCCTCCGGGGTGAGCTAAGGACAGACGTAGAGAAGGAGCACAGCAGGCATAAAACAAGCTGCTTGACAAACACACGCTCATCGACACGAAGCAACGAGCAGGAGTTTAACCACGAGCTGGGTAGTGTGGCGGTCTGTGAGGAGAACACTGAGAAGATAAACTCACTTTGCAAACCACCTCACGTTTAATAATGCTTAATGAACACAGGATGGTGTTTTTCTCAGAATGAACACACTTCAAATGTCTTTGCAAGAGAGCTTCTGAAGCAAAATCCAACTCTATAAAAAGAAACCAACGTCCAGCAATTGAAAAATAAAAAATAAAAGGCCGTCCGACATTGTCCCTCACCTGTTCGTCCCTCTTGCGTCGGCCCCTGGCGTCCCCGATGGAGCGGATGACCCCGGGCCGAGCCAGCGTGTTGTGCCCCAGCAGCCCCGGCCCGTTTGGCAGGTGGTGGCCGTACGGGTGGGAGCGGGAGTACGGGTTGGACATGGAGGTGATGACGGTGGGCTGCACCATCCACTGCAGGTCTTGGCTGGTCGTGATTGCATTGATGGTGGGTATGAAGGCACTGTTGGAGCCGGGCATGTCGACCCGGTACTTCTGGAAGGAGAAGGAACGAGAGAGAGAGAGAGAGAGAGAGACGGGATGAGAGGGGACGCGTGGTCACGTCTGGGGAAACGAGCATCTTTAGTTTCTGTCCACGAGCCCTGCTTCAGTCACACACCACCGAACACCCACCATTATCACATTCACACACTTTCCACAGTACCAGCTTATAGTAATGATTCAATCCAACATATAAACCCTGTGTATGTAAGCCCTGGAGTGGAACAGTGACACATGCTGTGAATCACGCAGGGAAAGCCCAAAGTGTCCAGAGCATCTCACTTTACGACAATAACCATGAGCCAGAGAACTTTGTACTGGCATGAGGGTGAATACACATATTACTATAGACTGGATGGATATAATATCATGGGGCACGGCCTTTATTCTATTAGAATAACTGTTACAGAGGGATTTGTTTTTCTGACGTGCAAAGTTATGAGTGACAACTATTTAATAATTTTAATATGAGAATTAACAACACTGTAAATACAACTGTATTTAAAGCAAAAGGACGCCTTTGCGCTCAGTTGTGGCTCCAGAGCCACACCGTGATGCAGGATATGCGTTTCTGGTCTCAAGGAAAAAGATTATGAGTTCATGCCACTCAACCTTTGGCACCAATTCTTCAAAATTATGGATACGAATCTAAGATTTTTAAATCTGCATGAATGATGCCGGTGTGAGAATATGTGGAGTCAGTATAACTTCATGTCTTTGAAGTCCACACACAGACAGGCCGCCTGCTCCTGTGCGTAAATTACGCACGTCCTGACTTCGCCGTTATTCCCGACGGATATCCCCGCAGTGGATTGGAACTTTGTTTATTCTGGTGAGTCATTGTGTATGGGATTTGTTAAGCACATGAGAAACGCGAGCAGTTCCAGTAAGGGGGGGGGGGGGGGGGGGGGGAAGCAGTAAGGGGGGCTGTAACAAGCCAGATCAGTCAGACAGAATTATGTGAGCGGAATTCTTTGGCAAACTTGGCTTCAAAATAGGGGTCATTAAAAAGAAGAAGATGTAAACAATGTAATATAAATCCGACCAAAAAAAAAGTTATTACACTAAATATAGTGAATTCCCAGTTCAGCCGATATAACTCCTTAGATACATTGGTTTAATTAAAACAGGGGGGGAAATGCTCTGCTTTGATATGTCTCAACAAAGTCATGTTCCAGCCCGCTGTAATGGGAACCAGGCCGCCAGTGTGTGATTACAGGGAACCGCAGCAATGAGAGATACGGGCCAAAAGTCGTTGACGGTAATGTTGCGTGAGCCCGGACGACGCTGTTCCACAGAAGTGCACTAAACCGAGATTTAACTGCGAGCAAACAACAAGCCTCTTCCCGGACGAGTTACATCCTATCATTTGGGAGTGTATATGGACACGGCGTCCTCACAGCCTGCCTCTGGCACGCCTACAGTCGCCTCGGGTCCAGGAGAAGTTATGAAACCTCTGATGACATCGAGGAGATGATTACAGGGTGTTTTAGAGGAGCGCTCACAACGACGCTGCGTTTGCAATTTTTTGGGAACATTTTCTCGGTAAGGAAATACCGGGTTTGTTGGGGGGTGGGGGAGGGTCGGGCTGCCCTGCGCTCCCGGTGTGCACTTCCTGCTGGAAGAAATCTGCCATGTGCAGCGCGAGACCCGTCGAAGAAAATCGGACTACAATCTGATCAGTTCTGATAGTCCAACCTGAACTGATTGATATCATATTTTTCCACAGCATAACTCCAGAAATGCAGTAGCTGGTGGCCAAGACCGACACATCCTGGCGCGCGTGTCAAAGTATGGAGCAGTGCGCGCCTGTTGCATTCTCCCAACTGGCGCACTGTAAATAGCTCGTGGTATATGCCATTGTCCCTATAATGTCCCTACAATGCGCGTAACACGCGGTCCCCACCCGGCTGCTACAAGCGCAGAGAGCCCACGAATATGACGGTGTTACGCACGGACACGCACGGACAAGCGCGCGACGGACAGATCGTGGATCTGACAGTGACATCTGGAAAGCGTGTCCCATTACTCCTGCACAACATGAGCGACACGCGTGCGAGTAGCCCGTACCTTTTGGAACTTTTGTTTTACCACAAGGAAGGAAACATGTGCACTTTCAATGTGCATGCGCTAAAATCACCACGGATGCGCCATTTACTGCGCGCGCCACGTTTCACGTTCGATCAAAAGCGCATCACACCGACGGCGTTGATATAACCTGTGACATAATTAAAATATAATGATGATGAAATACTTGATCGAGTCTTGCATCTGTTGCGTCATCGATACGATCTGTGTCATTGGGTTCAATGCACCCCCCTTCCCCCCACGAAGCTAAACTGTCTTAATAAAATATATTAACTGGTGACAAAATCAATATATACGACGAACGACGTGCATGTTTCCGATGTCGCGCACGTGACCTCGACACTAGTGCGGTGTTATTCATCGGTGATGTCGCGGAAGCCCGGCGTTTCCTGGCGTTACCTGGTAGCTTGAGGTAGAGACCGGACTTCCGATCGTGCTGCTGCCGCTCGTGAAGGACTCTGGCTGGGCCGGAGAGGTGCTGCTGCCGCGGGACGAGGTGTCGTAGTTCCCGGAGTAGTCCTGGTACATGGTCCAGGAAAGAGGAGACTGTTTAAGATCTAAAGTGTCCGCCCCCTCTTTTTCCTTTCTTAAAATCCTCGCAGTTCAAAAGGCACCAAGAGAAAAGGAAAAAAAAAAATCCTCTGTCTTGAGACTCTGGTAGTTCAGGATATCCAGAGAAGAGTTGGCAAAGACAAAGTGCAATGCCGCTCCCGTAAACTAACCTAAAGCACCTCACAGACACTGCCAGTTCGCATGAATACGTTCTTCCTGCTCGTGAGGGAGATTTCTACTCGTGCGTGTCTTGTTGAGCCGCAGGTAGACCTCCGCTATGGTCGGTTCTCAGGTGCGCAAACTCCAGCCTGAAGTCAGTCGCACACCTTCCGCAGGCGGATCCAGTGGAGACGAGCGCAGCCGCAGTTACAGAGCGATTCACGCAGGTTAACGTCGCTCCAGCCCGGCTAGTCTTCGGACTATCTCCCGCAGCCTCGCCTGGACACTCCGAGCTCTCCGCTGTTCACGGAACACTTCGAACTTTTTTTTAATTTTTTTTTTCTTCCTCTCTCTCTTTTCCTTTTTTTTTTTTTTTCTTCTTCTTCTTCTTCTTCTTCTTCTTCTTCTTCTTCTTCTTCTTCTTCTTCTTCTTCTTCTTCTTCGTAACCACACTTCCTAGAGATGACTCACTTCAATGGCACTATGAAGAAACTGCAACGGCTTTTCAACACCAACGAATCGGCCCACGTCACAGCCTGGGCGTTGCAACTTCTCCCAGGGAGGGGTTGCGCTCTGGATCAGGCGGCGCAGAGCTCAGATCCGAGGTGACCAGCCGTCGCCCAGCGGACACTGGAGACACAACGGGCACGAGGGGACACAGTCCAAGCAGCCCAGATACATGTGGACACGTTTATTTTGCGATACGAACGTCAGCGCCGGCTGTGGAGTTCACCGTTTGGTCTGACTTGCCTCGGTCCATTGACGCATGTTTCCTAAAATGGGCAGTTGCGTCAGAGCGCGCGTGTGGGTTTCCTTGGTAAAGGGACGCGTCAGACACTGGAGGGATTCCCTCCCCTCGCCGCGCTGCACTTCGGACTCTGAGCTCTCTGCGCGCGGGTCCCGGTCCGGGTCCCGGTCCGGGTCCCGGTCCCGGTCCCTGCTCAGTTCAGGGAGACAAGAAACAAGAGATGAAAGCTTTAAAGGTGAAGAGATGATCACACGCGTTTGAATCCCGCGCCCCCACGCGTTCAATCTGGGGCTGAGTTTTAGAGCATAACAAAACCCCAAAACATATCTTGGAAGGTTTTCTGTGTCCGCACAGCATAACATGTATTGGCAGTGGAGGAGGGGGGGGCAGTGTTTCTCGCACAACTGAGTGTTTGCGCGAGAACGCACGGCGCAGCGCAAACGGGGACGTGACATAAAACCGCAGCGTTATCCGGTGCAGTTTGGTCCACATCGACGTGGCCCACCGGTCCGGTGCACACGCAGCGGGCGCAGCGCGGCGGCTTCAAAGGGAACGTCAGCGCAATGTGGGCTAATTGTGACTCGGACGCAGCTCACAAACGAGGGCACGGCGCCCAAAATGTGACACGTTACACGAGATGAAATGGCGTATTAAGCATAATCCAATCTGCCATGGTCCCCATTTTAATCTGTATCACCACAACTGGTTATATGCTCTCTTAAAGATGTTTTTTTTTTTTTTTTGCGCGTGTCTTTGGCAGAAACAGTCGCTCGCATAACAAAAAAAATAAGTAAAAGTTTCAGATGCAGGGGAAGTTGTGTCGAGGGAAAACAATCTGCAGGGGGTTTCTGAGATGAGTTCATGACGCTCATAACGCGACCACGTCAATTACACTCAGGTATCAGCCCTTCCACCGTGTCACCGTTTCCAAAGGTCTCTCTCTCTCTCTCTCTCTCTCTCTCTCTCTTTCTCTGACCTCTCCCGTGACCCCAGGAGCTCCCTGTGTGAACGCAGATGTCCAATACATCTCTTTATTTTTCAAGGATATTAATTTATGATTAGTGTTTGTCATCTGCCAACATCCCAGCTCTTTGAGCGGGCGACAGTGTTGCTAAGCGACACAGTTTCCTGCTAAATTGCTCGGGGAGGAGGAAAGAGGGGAGGTGTGTGTGTGTGTGTGTGTGTGTGTGTGTGCTAATCTGCCATAGTCCTATAATTAATGCTGCAATATAATTTGAGACGCACCCGTCGGCGTCGATTTGGGGGAAGCAAAGGTATGGCACTGTGACAGGTCCTGTTCCCTTATACCAGTCCAATTTGGGTCTTTTAAGTACATAATGAGATATCATCACACATGGTGATGTGACGCCCGTCACTCAGACGGCCTTGCTCCAATTTGTCATTAGTTTCACGGGTGTTGATGGTAAATGACAGACTTTTAAAAATAAATTTAAAAAAAGGCTCCACACAAGTATTACGTCCACTGAAGGAGGCAAGAGGCTTAACCTGGCTGGCCGTGGCCGTCTTACAGGTGACGCAGACGGGGAAGGGGGGGGTGTAATGTGGCCCTAATGCTGCATTCAAGTGCCCGTTTGCAAAACCCGAATGGCAGATTGTAAATTAAGGGCAGTCAAATGCTTTTTGCCTGAGGGCGATGACACAAACAACGATGTTAAAATGAGGTTCTTGGTGACATTACAGGCTAAACGGTACAGAGCCGCTGCAGCACGAGGACGAGAACATTTAGTTATGCAATACGAAGGCCCGGATTCAATTAATTACATATTATAGAGCAGGTGAAACCATCAAACAGTAACATCTTCATAGTTAAACTCCACTCTGAGTTTATGATGCATCCAAGTGCTGTGAGCCACCCAACAAAAAGGAAAACCACTGCATGGAGAACTAAGGCAATGCTCAAATACAGGAGGATGCATACGGCTGTGAGGGGATACTCCGGGAGTCAGAAGCCTTTGTGCAATGCATCCTGGTACATGTAGGCAGTGCTGGCAGGCCTCCTGGAGCATGAGGGTCTCAGCTTTCTGGGTCAATATAGTGCGCATTGAGGAATTCATTGCTTCAATCGACTACATTCACCATCAACACTGACTGGACATCCGCATTTAACCCTTTAAGTACAAATTTGGAGGCACTTGCACTGCACACTGCACATATGTACACCCTACATGTCTAAAGTAATAATCATACATTTTACTACAGCTTAAGTCACTTTGCAGATGAAAGCTTTACACGATGCAATATGATAAACACACTGCATACAAAGTATTAAGTACCACCGCATGAGAATCCCCAATATCAGATATGAGGGCCAGAGGGGTCTGTAATCATAAATAATGGACTGTTCAAAACGTCCATCTACGTTTGAAAGATGAATATTCTACCTCTGTATAGGTCATTTATGTTGCATTCTACCCCTGTTTTATTTATTGTCTTGCACATTCCATGGTCACATTTCATGTAACCATGAAATAAAGTCAAAATCTATATACTTTCAGAAATAGAAGGAAAAAAAAATCCTCCTTATTGAGACTTTAATGCTAAATAATTAGCAGGATAACAGCTCAGCGGGGAGGAGACGGTCTGAGTCAGCACAGTCAGAAACGCAATAAGCATTGTGTTACACAAAACCAAAAGAAGATAATTATTTTTGCCCTTGCCTTCCTCTGTGTTCTTCCCTCCAGCGTCACTCACCTGTCATGTTGTAATACCTTAACCTGGATAATAGCTCCACACGATCAGCATGGCTAATCTCACAGCTCAGGTGCTGCTTGCAGGACACACGCAGGCACCAAAGTGCTGACTGCGGGATCACACAGAGTGGGTTAATGAACACTCAGCGGGACTGACAGACGGATTTAATGTCGCGCAACAGCATTTCAGTAGCACCCTTAATATACTGTTTACATATTGTAGAAGAAGCAATGCTTTCCTGCTCCACGATGCGGGAAGCTGGGGTAAACCTGCCAGTGAGCAACACTTCCCTGCTGTCGAGAATGGAATAAAACCCATTGAACCCACCCAATAGGAGTGGGTTTGTGGTAAACATGCGTTCTTTTGTCACTTTATCTTGTGCAAGTTGGACTTCTTATATAGAAATCTAATCAGCAGTTTCATCAGGATTCCCACTGTGCAAGAACACGGCTTTAATAAAAGAAAGGAAAAGAGGCTGGATGCCAGACAGCTCCTGTGAAATAAAGTAACCACCGTTCGGTGATTTCATTTACCCGTTGCCTTGGTGACTCTTGTGAAGCAGTCGCACAGGGATAATTTGATCGCTCTTGACCTCTGGAGGAGAGAAGAATAGGCTCTGTATCCTCCAATGAGGCCAATCGCAGTCAGGTAGGCCACCTGTTCCCATGCGGTCTTATGTGGACCAGCACATACATGTCTGACATGTCCACAACCTCTGGTGGGTGCTTGCCATGAACATGCTGCATTAGGGGAATTGTAGGATCCAATGTTTAGACCCACACAAAAGACTAAAAGTTAGGCTAACTTGGCCTCCGTATGTTACATTTAGGTGATTCTGTATTCTGGCTTCTGTATATCAGTGCAATGTTAAATCATTAAAGTACTCTGCCCTTCAAATGAAAGACAAGACACATAGTATGAATTTAGTTTGAAAACATTTTAAGATGATTTTAATATGTTTTTTAGTATACAACCTTTACCGTAAACCTGAATTTAGTCATTTTTCGGCCACTTGGACGCAAGTTGTGAGCACAACACTGACCTATGACCTTTTATGTTGATACAGCAAAGTTGTTCGCAAACAGTTGCTTATTTATGCATTATCATCTGTTCAACAAGTCATGTTTTTGAGTCTAGTATTCACTCCCTTTTAGCTCGGTTTCTGGTCTCTACCTCTGTTGCCAATGCTCCTCTGTGTTCACCAGCAGAGTCTGTCTGCTTTCTTGTGGAGCTTTTTCACAGAAAATGTCCCAGTGAGAGCGCCGAGTGAACCAAGACTTCTGGGCCGGGCAGCCAAATAATGAGCTTCCCACTGTTCCCAGACTTTGTGCTAAGCTAAGCTAACCTGCATCTGCAGGAACTTCTTGTATAATCATTGACGTATAAAAGTCTGATTGATTGATTTTCCAGATTTCAATCTCAGGGAAGGTCTAGGTTATGGTAAGTATTAGGCTTAAATACATGAAGAACATGTTTTAGTTTTTGTACTTTTTTACTGCCACTCGTTTATTCATTTGACATTTGGCCAGGAATCCCTCGAAAAAGAAAATAAATCTTAATAGTAATCAATTATTTTTTTTAAGTCGGTATGGTTCAAAGAAACGGTGGTGAGGACTGCTTACTTGTGGTTTAAGTGTTGCAACCTGAAACCTTCACCTCTACACACATGTAGGTGTGGACCTGAATCAATTTTTAATAGTTTTTTTTTTTTTACAGTAGATTGCACACATTTTTTTGTTGCCATTTGATATTTCATAGACAAATGTGATTTCGAGCAAGCAGAGCCTTAACTTTGAAAGGAGAACAGCGCCGGAATCGCCGCGAGGTGGGAATTAGGGGGTGGGAGCATCTTATTAAATGCCATCACGTAGCAACCAAATGTTTTCATGCTTGTTTTGCTGCTGCAGCCGGGAAATAAACCAAGTGACCTCATCTGACTCAACTTCAGCAACAACTTGTTTTCATGTCGTCGCGCTTTTGCTGGCAAACCTTAAAAATAAATTTTGTCACGGCAGATTGCAGTGAAGCACGGCGCTTCATTCTGTCATTTGCCCCGCAGCTCTAGTTTAATCAACGGGCCGCAGGAAAACAGCCGAGTGGAGGCACACGCGACTACCTGCGCTGAGTCAGCAACCTTCCAATCAACACACCCCGACACACTCTTTGACGGTAACTTCGCCAGCGTTAAGGTATCAGTTCCTGATACAATGGAAGGAAGTGCGTCACAGACACGCTTGTACCTCGAGACAAAGAAGAATGGAACAGTGGAGAGAGAGAGAGAGAGAGAGAGAGGGGAAATGTTGGAAGTGTGTGGTGGAAGAAGTGAACAAATCACATGGTCTGAGAGAGAAGAAAAGAGGGCGAGCGGTCAACCCAGCCACCTGCAGCTCGCAAACAAACAGGTTCCTTCCCCCTTTACTGGACTGCTTATGTTCAGTGGAAGAAAACTAAAGTCCCCCCCCCACAACTCCCCAACACACACAGTCAATATTAGAAACCGTTGGCTGCCTGACAAAAACACATCTGCGTATTGTTGTGTTTTTGTGGTTCCTCATGCGCGCGTTGTTTTTTCCTCGTCGTTGGCACAAAACAAATCAAATGGTTTTCTGAATGACGCGTCTCAGTGCACACAATGGGCGAGTTTATCTCCCTCCGTCAACAAGGTTGTCAACATAACTCATGAGTAATGCTGGTCTGAGAGCAGCTCGGAATGTTAATGCGTTTTGGTCGAGGCCGCCGCTTGACCTGCGCTGGACCTGCGTCCACGTCCCGGTCACGCATGGCGACTTGGACCGAACCATCAAAAGTCCGAAGTTTAAAGAAGAAGCCACCTGTAAAATCCCAACGGCGTAATGTGCGAGGTCGCCGTTTCACTGCACTTCCCAGAAATCACCTGTTAAAGTGAAAGCGTGGGCGTGTGATTGTTTCAAGGCTTTTCTTGCCGTTTCTCTCTGGGAGTCTGGAAACACCACTTCACCAACAGGGTGTGAAAGCTTTCTGCAGTGGAGGTTCACTCTAACTTTTACTGTAAAGGCAGAAGAAAAAAAAGAAGTCCCCTTTGTGGAAAAACTAAAAGGAAACCAACAAAGCTGCAAGATAGTTTCCTCCACATAGCTCGAGTCTCTTTATGGAGCTGGGCTGTAGGGACAACTTGACTTCACGTCGTGTTGCAGCTCAGGGAGGATTAGCGCTGTTGGCTTGTCTCGACGTGCAATCTTGCATTTCTTGTTTGTGTTAACATACAGAATTCTTTGTTTTGTGCTTTCAGCAGTGCCAATATCTCGTTCAGTCCCCTCCGATGCCGCTCGGAGGGCTTATCTCCACTGTGGAATAATACACAGTTTTAGCTCGGTTTATCTGGGTCCTCAGTGGAAGAGCTATTGTGGATTCAGATGGGAGGATATCAGCGTTGTCACCGATGAGCTTTCAGAAGACCCCACTGCTGCCTCTGTGATATCTTACTACCGTCCTATATCGGACTCATATACCTTCCTCACAATACGAGGTAAGATTAAAAAGAAATAAGGTCTTCCATCGAGTAGATCCCTTCTTGCATCTTACATATATGTGACTTAATTGACACTACCGTTGTTGATGAGAAACAAAAGAAGGACATCTCTACAACGCAAAGAAGGTGCAAAGCCCCATTCGGAGGGGAACTAACATTACAGGCAGAGGCGGTAATACATATTCTCTGTGCTCCTTGGTAATTGATCTCATTTGAAACGTGGTGCATTTAAAGGCTGTGGTCTGTAATCCGTGACTGAAGAGGATTCCAGTACCGACCTGTAGCTGACATCACAACAGGCCATTTGATAATGGTACCCGGTGATGGCGCGAGCTGAAAAGATAAAGGGGACATGTCGTTTCAAAACAAAACACACACTGGGAGATAAGACATCACTTGGTGTCTCCACTCACGGCTCGAGATAAACCTTTGCAAAGGTGCAACATGTTTTCCCCGCGAGCCAATCAGAACAGACTGGATTTCTTTTCGGGAGGTGGTCTTAAAGAGACGGGGGCTAAACTGGAGCGTTTAAAAAAGAAAGAAAGAAAGAAGAATACCGGTATATTTAGATGGACAGTAATAGAACACATTTCTTTGACAACGTAAACATGTAGTATAAACTCCAAATAAGCCTTAAGTTATCTTAAGAGGTGCCCCAGGACTTTTCCCACGTAGACCAAATACAAAGCAGATCTACGATTGAGGGATTACCTCCAACGGTGCAGAGAAAAGTGTGTACCTGGGAGGGCGTGGTCGGCGTCAGCCGGCGGCCGTGAGCTAACCGGCAGAACAAAACAGGAGACTAACATGCACTCAACAAACACACAGAAGGAAGGAGAGCGACCGCATTATTGGACATTAATCCTCTAAATATTTACAATAAAAATAACTGTTTGCTGCTATATCAATGCTCTGAATATCAAATTGATCAAGTTTTGCTAAATATATGAGAGAAATCCATTTGTGGTGGAATGGTGGTTTTCCAGTCTCTGAGAATCCGTATCTCGGCTAATAGCCAACATTTCACATCATCAAAGCTGAAAAGAGGAATAATCCTCAGGGCATCTAAAAATAAACAAAGTCTCTGTGGACAAAAATAATTCCAATATTATAATATTTTACAACTGGAAAACAGTTTAAAAGAAACATTGGGCACTTTCAAAATAGATGCAACATAGAAGAAAGATAACTATCGTGTAACGTGACCTTTGGACCTCCACGTTGTTTTGAGTCGGTTTACCGGGGAGTGGAGTCAGGTACAGTATGTCCTTGCATACTGCATTTCCTCCCAGGCCTCTCCTTCAGGCCTCTCCTTCAGGCCTCTCCTTCAGGCCTCTCCTTCAGGCCGCTGAAGCAAAAACCATTCAACATTTTTGGTTTTCATGGACACAGCGTTGTGGTGAAGAGAAACACGGCCATCGAGTCTGCCATGTTATCAGTCGTTCGGCGACAGGTTTCGGGTGGCAGGGTGGAGAGTTGAGCTGAGGCTGGACGAGTGATCAGCGACCACTGCTGACGGACTGCGATAGACGTGGAAGAAACAACAACATGGTCCTGAGAAAAACTCAAATGAACGACGGTATCAGTTTAAACTCTGACGTCGTGCGGTTGAACACACGGCATTGATGATACAGAAATGTGAGTTGGGGGGTGGGGTGGCGGTGGTGGGGGGTGTGTGTGTGTGTGTGTGTGTGTGGGGGGGGGGGTTGGGCGGTTGATCTTCTTCCTGGGGTCGACTCCTCTGGTGCGTCCATTTCTTCCGTCTCGATGGAGGCTTAATGCGAGTGTGGAAAAGTGGAAAATTTAATTAGGCTGCCAAGGGGGGTTTGTGTCACTTGGCATGAGCCATCCCCCCCACCCACGACCACCATCAGCCCCGCCCCCACCACCACAACACACAGTCTCGCTCACCCTTTGCTCTTATCTCATTTGCTGCAACAACCTCGGCGTTTGCGCCTCTTGTTTGTATTTTTACCCTCAGTCCTGCGGGACATGACCCACTGGTCCAAAGGCGCAGATAGAGGTCAACAGTTTACAGCTGCACGAGGTCGTGAAGCGGGCGACACCCCATGGTGCTGGAGCTGCCACGAGCACTGCATGCGGTTACGCTGTGGGGAGAGAGAGGGGCAAACGCACCGACTGCCATTGTTATCTGGCCGCGTGTGTGACATATGAGCGTTAAAACGTTGTTCTTTTGAAAAGAAAGGGTTCATGTGGAATCACGGTGGTGAACAGACACGCATGCATCGGTGTGGAAAGGATGTGAGCGGATACGGTATGAACAAGAGGCCAAGAGGAGGTGTTGTATCTGCTATTCTATCACTTATTTCAAGCACATTTGTGTGTAGTCTCAATTTTGTTTTGTTTTAAGAAGGTATCGCACCTCCCCCAGTTGGACAATTGGCTTAATTCTCTTTATTGCCTCGTGTGCCTCGTCAAGATGCAGAATACCGAAATTATAATATATGTCTGAAGCATTGCCTGATTTACCTGCTCGAGGACCCGGGGGCAAACGTTTGCCCCCCACGTCCACCTAGCAGAGTGCACTGTGTACACCACAGCATCTACCGCTCCATCACACCATAAATAGTTCCAACAAGGTCTCACAGAGGCGGCCGCGTGCACAGCAGGTGTATGTATGCCCTTCTACTTCACAGAAGCTGTTTAAATGTTATCAGAAGATGCTCATGAGGACAGATAACGTTCATTTCATTCAAACGCCGCGTTGCCATGACAACACACTAAACGGATGCCCCGAGCCGTCCTCCATCCATGTGGGTGCATCACATCTGCTCAGGCTCAAAAGAAAAGTTTCCCTCAACTCCAATGCATGGATATTTATTTTTCAGGGGGGGGGGGGGGGGGGGTTTGAAGGAGTCTTGTCACATTACATGTACCTGTCTGTGCGCGTCTTCACTCGCAGCTGTCATCTCACCTGACAGGTCTATCAGTGTCCACGGCTGATCAGAACGCGTCCCACCGCCTGACAGGCTGAACCGACAGCGCGGCAATCCAGACTGACAGCTCCTCAGGTAGCTGGTGGAGAGGAGGGTGGTGGTGGTGGAGGGGAGAGGGGGAGTAATCTGGGGGGCGAGAGGCAAGACGAGGGCCGCTGAGAGAGTAAAAGAACACGCACAAACCCGACAAGGGGAGTAGATTAAAGTCAGTGAACGACCTGAAATAAGCCAACCGGCGTGACTAATCGTAATGCCGCTTTGCTGAATTCCATAGAAACCATCTGATAATGAAGTGTTTCTAAAATACCGCTTTGTAACTTGCCGATTGTTGCCAGACATTACCTTTAAAACCGCCATAAAGGCCCAGAATCCTCTTTCTCGCGAAAAAGAAACAGCGGGTGCCAGTTTTGACTATTTTTAATCAAATTGAGTCTCGTGGCTCTGCGACAATCAAGCACATTGAACCGAGGCCAAACTGCTCGCTTAACGCAGGGCAGAGCGAGAGCTGCACGCCTTCCAGAAAGGAAAAACACCTGCGGGATGTGCTTTGGTTTAACCCATGAAAGGTTTAAATCGAGTGTCTGTGATCACACCTGAGGGGGGAGAGGGAGAGCCCCCCCCCTCTTCTCCTCCAGTCTTTATCTTGTCAAAAGCCATCGAAAACAAGCCCATCCAGAACGCCTCGACGACGCGAGGGCGAGACAAAACGGGAGAAAACCTACGAGCTCCAGAGCGAGGACTCATTTGATCAGCTTAGCCACGCTCTCCTGGCTTGTCGTGTACGAGGAGTAATTAGCAATTAACAATCAGGGTTTAACTAGATCCAGTTATTATCTGCAAGGGTGGGGGGGGGGAAAGAGAAAAATATCTGCCGTTTGGAGTTGGGACTGCATTAGAATTCCCGTGCTACTCAAGTTTAATATGTAAAAAAAAAAGAAGAAAAAAAAAAAGAAGAGCGAGGGACCCAAGCAGTAATTCTCTCATTTCCACGACATCTCTGGGCCATTTTTCCCCCTTCTTCTTAAATTCCTAGATCAAACAGGCGGCAACAAAAGGCCCCAAATCCCCCCCCCCTACCGCCTCCTGCTCTCTTTTTCCAAAATTAGTTAAGCCTCTCAGCTCCATCATCCTCAACATGGCTCGCATCAACAAACCCTACGCTGCATCGCCTCAGAAATCCACTCCACTCCACACACACACACACACAGAAGATGAGTGGGGGGGGGGGGTGGACACAAAACTTCTCATATGTCACTCTGAATTTGTACTTACAGGCTAAAACACAAAGCACCCCCACAATGATTTCGCCCCTTCCCTTGGCCAACTCTTTTGTCTTTTCCGGGGGAATATGTTCAGTCAGAGGGCTGCTGTGCACAAGACAAAAATCATGCGAGGATGACAGATGGGGTGATTTGGACTCGGTGACAGGAGAGGAAAGTAAACAATGTGGAATAAGGCTGCTGTCCGCCTCCACGGCGCTCTGACATATTCAGGCCTTTTGGTCGCTCCCCCCGATGACCTCATCCTTTGCTGCTGCCCCGGCTGTTTACCGTCTCCGCTCACAAGGTGATGATTCACGATTTTCAATTTTCAACTTTCCCTCCCTCTCGCTTATCGTCTTTCCATGAAACCGCCCCCCCCCCCGCGACTTAGTCCACGTGCACTTCCCTTTACTCTTCAAAAGTTTCCGGCAACTGCTCGCCCCGACTTCTGAGGTGAAGTGGGGTGGGGGGGGGTGGGGGTGGGGGGGGGCTAGATTGATGTCAAGAGCTAACTTCGAAGTGGATGGGTGGAGGGGAGGGGGGGGGTTGTTGCCCAGGAAGAGGTGCTCGTTGCTGAGCTCTTAAGTGATCCTGTTTCACACACTTGTCAGTTTTCTCCGGGGCTGGCAGGTCCTCCGCTGCCTCCGAGCTCGCTACTTTTCAGGGTTGTCACCGGAGCGGTTAACGCTAATCCAATGCTAACTAACGTTGGTGTTGGCCCGCCGCCTCGAGCTGAGGAAACCTGCTGCCTCTTGAGCATCAGGGATGGTCGCTATCCAGCGGGAGACGAGATGACATTATTCTCACCTCGAGCTACACGATGGAGTAAAAAAAAAAAAATAACAACGGCCGAAAAACGCCACTCGATCATCCTCTGAGGGGAAAGGACCGCTGCATCCTCAACCAATCCCGAAATTGAGTCCCGGTCCAGCAAAGCGTGAACGCAGACAGACCACAAAAAAACCCCCAACCAACCCATCAATTTAATCATCTCCCGTCCACAGATTCCACGCTAATTATTCCAGCCTTTAATTATTCCACCCGACTGCCGTTGAGATCTCTTAAAGACGGCCGGATTAGTGGATTCTGGATTATTAGCTGGGAGGGTTGGCAGACCTCTGCACTGTGATTCAGGGGAGCTGAGAAGCGCTTCTTCAAACGGTACCTTAAGCAGCACCTTCACAGGATCATTACACGGGATAAATCCACTCTAAGTTGCTTAAAAGCGTGTAAAGGTGAGCCACGTTTCGGAGCAGACACTTCGGAGGGAGGAGGCTAACCGAGTGTGACTCGAGCGTCGCGACGGTGACACAGTTTAAAGCCACTTTGGGGAGGAATTGTTTACAAGTTACTTAAAAAGGGCTTATGTCAACTTGGGTCAACATCAAGGCCTGAGGGGAAACTTCACTGAATTCCAGATGAAATTGGCAAACTTTACACACTGCAACGTCACGGCCTGTAATTCAAGGGCTTGATTTAAGCCGCCGCCCTTTAAAATCACGATTCAGCCGCTCTTTGTGCACCAACTAGTCGTTGATTCGGATTCTGCAGGCTGAGGTTCACCGCTGTTGAAGATCCATCGCTGCGTTCCGAGTGCCGTCGTGATGTCAGAGTTAAAACTGCTCGTGCTCGTTAACGATGCTACCCCCCCTCCTCTGAACTCCCTCTCAACCCCCCCCCGCCCCCACCTCCTCCCAGAAAGCAGCCCGTCCCTCGGCTGACAACTGAGACGTTTTGAAAGCAGGTCGGGAAAGGTTAGAGCGAGGAACATGGAGCGAGGCAGTGAAAAAGACAAAAAGAATCTTGCTTTTAAAAAATATATAAAAAATGTTTTATTAGGAGCCTTGATGCTATTAAAATGCCCCAGATACATTCACCCTATAGTTCTCAATTAGACTTGACAGTTGCTGCATTACCAACAATAAATATAGCAAAAGGCTGCGCCTCGGGCCAGGAAGGACCCCAAACTATGACCCTCATATTTAATGATGAAAACAAGCAAGCGCATGCATGCATGGGCATGTGCGCACTCAAACACAAACACACAGATACACACACACACACACACACACACACACACACACACACACACACTCTCGGTGCTGTGGCTCCTTATTACACAAGCGCATTAGGGGCCTGTGAAAAGAACAGCATCTCTAGGGTTTAAAAAAGCAGCGCAGATACGACACACCAAAAGTACACCGTTACACATCTGATGGACATTCTGCCTGAAATGGTTTCCTTTTTTAAAAATGCTATTTTCTTTTTCTTTTTCACACAACGCTGCTATTGCGTTTGATTAAAAATTATTTTTCAGATTCTGAGATGTCCCCGAAAGGATGAAGCCGGGTGAGGCTGCCTTTTCTTCCTGCACCACCAGCAGGTAAATCGTTCACTTCCCAGATAACGAATCTGGATGATTTTTGGTGATGCCCTGACTTCTGCTTTCCGATGAGTAACCATTTGGAGCAGACATGGACGTTTCCCTACAAGGGGAATCATTGGTGATATCAAAAGCGATCTGGTGCCATGACTGTCCAGTCCTTTAATTTATCCAAATGTCTAAAAGCTTGACATAAGCCCAGTGTTGTTTCCTAATGAAAGCAGCGAGCAGAACAAACTAAACATGGGGAGAATATCAGGGACTCCCTCTAAAGCCACTCCCCCAAAATGATCATCCCATGAACACGGCTACTGTACTCACAGCTGTGGAGCTAGCAGCTTGTGGAAGACTCAGGTCGGTAGATAATGAACAGGCCAATCATTACATTTATAACAGTCCTGCGACAGCCACAGATACTGGATCTTTTTCTATTTTTGTCAGAGCATTTGATTCATTGATTGCTGTCAGGATGTAAAGAGAATAAAAAAATTAAAATACATCCTCTCCCAAAGCTCTAACATGGGAATAATTTCCATCTCTATATGATGAGAACTTTGCTAATGGCTAAATAAACGTTGTGGTTTGAGATGAAAACAAGTTGTTTTCAGGGTATAAAACCATTGAGATTTTCTCCATAATAAATAATTAATACAACAAACAAACAGTGCAGACTAAGTACAAAAAAGTCACACATGACGTCAGGGGAAACAGACTTCTTTACTGGATAGAAATTTGGACTAAACATTTAGAAATTTACAGTACTGTCCGTCAAGCTGTCAGTAAAAGACTTTGAACGGTCAAAAGGAACATACAGAAAATTAAAGAGCATTTCAACAGGAACATACAGAAAATTAAAGAGCATTTCAACATCGACAGTGGAGCCAAACTTGACAATCGTGATAGACAAAACAAACGGTAAACAGCGGTCTTTTGCATCATCCCTACAGCTCTTTGTGATTAACGTGTAGTTAATAGTTTACATATCATCAATATATATTTCACAGAGAGGCAGCTCTGGATTGAAAAGGTTGGTCAGCTTCCTGTCAAAATATAGAGTTTCTCTTCAAAATAAAAGGTCCTTGACATACATCATTCCAGCTTGATCCCATAAAATTGTGTGACATGTGCACAATGTTTATGCGTCTGCTGTTGTGTTATCATATTTCCGTTGTTGTGGCACGATGCAGTGACTGGTCATCTTCTAGACTCCTTTACCAAAGTGGCTTCTTACTAAAACTACAACAAAAAAGGAAGGACTGAGAGGCAACCATTTCAAGGTGAAGCAATGTGGCCCATTTCCACAAATGTGTGTCGGTGCATACTCTTGTACAGGTACACAACACGGACACAGACGCACAAACACACAAACACACACACACACACACACTCACACTCCCTCAGGCAGCTCTCCAGGCATGTCATTAAGATAGAGAGTACTAGAGTTTCCCGTTGGCGAAGGCTCCCTCTTGGAACTGAGGGATGAAGCTCTTGAAGTATGCCCTGGGTGAGAGGGAGAGAGAGGGAGAGAGAGAATACAGCAAATAAAACATACAAAATGTGACAATAATTTTGTTTCAAGTGCTTCAAAGCATCGAACACATTCACTGGGTTAGTCCCAGACCCAGCATGTATCAAACGTGCAGATGAAAGGCAGAATGTGTTTACTTGTTACAATTACAGCTGTGCATGAGATATCTACTCTGTACGTGTTAACGCTCTGGAGAGAAACACAGGAGACATAACTCAAAACAATCAAACGGCAGTCCACTCGGTATTTAGCCACAGGTTGTGTTTATGTGTTCGTGTCAGATTAAGCAACAAGCAAATAGTTCATTTTTGGAAATATGCATACTTTCTTGCAGAGGGTTAGATCCCTCTCATTGGTTGATCGTTGGTTCAATTAATTGTTGGTTAGCTTAGCTTAGCATCAAGACTTGAAGTAGGGGGAATCAGCTAGCCTGACAGACAATTTTGGTTTTGTAGGATATTATGTGTGACTATTTCTTGGCCATGCCATTGATCTCCTGAAATTATTGTTGGACTCGTGGTCATTATTGGCATTTAAGAAAAAAATCAATGTACGCTGAGCAAAATTAGCGAATAGACAAGTTAGCATGACCCATAGAACATATAGCTTAAAGGAAATAGCTTCAACCTGGGTTTTCTTGTTTGAAGGCATTCTGACTAAATCAAGGCTATTGTAGTCAAATCCAGGAGCTGACAGATGGTAATCCAGATTTTGTTTTGTGGAGACATTGAGATGTATTAAGGTGAACCAAAGAGTAAAGAAAGAAGTACACATTGTGTATTGCTCTTTGTGCCTTCTGTCGTCGCTCAGCTCTATCAAATATTTACAGCAGTCATTAACCTTTGCCATGCACAAAGCAAACACTTCTCAGGCTGCAGCTGACGCCTATAGATCTACTCTCATGGGGTTGTGCCAGTTTATGTTTATTGAAGGTGGAATCAAATCTCAGAGCATTGAATAATGGCCCGTGTGCGTTGCAGTCCAAACAATATGGTCCTATTGTATCATTAATCTAATGCAGCTCATACAGGATAGTCATTCGGATAAATGACCTGGTGTGAAGTTTTTTTTAGCTTCAATGCACTTTGTGGAGAACTGAGTATATCAAAACCTTTGAGTGTTTAGGTGTCCATTCTATTTTATTTGAACTCTCTATGTGCAAAATGTAAAAAAATTAAATTAGATCCAAACATTGGATCCAATGAGGCTGGATCCACTCACTTGGCCCTCTTTGCCATCTCATTGCCGTCCCAGCGAGGGCTGTAGGGATACGACTTCTGCACCTGAGAGTAGAGCTGGCCGCTGCTCGTGAAGTGGTAAACGGACTGGAAGGTGAGGGTGGGCTGGTCCCTGGGGAAGTACAGCGGGAGGTCCACTACGAGAAGAGAAGGATGTGGGTAGAGAAAAAGAGGGCCATAAGGTAAACGGCCTTAGATATGATCCAGGCAGACCATGTGACGTTCCTACCGTGTACTAGGAAGCAAAAGTCCTTCCACATGAGTAGAAGAGTGAGTTTCGTGAATCCCTCGGCGTCGTACTCCACCACGCCCCTGTAATACACACACATTGGTTTCTTGCAAAGTGTCGCCCGGGTCTTATTTCACACCCAACAGTACTTTCTTGTCAAAAGACATGGACGGTGACGAATGAATGTCCTGCTGGACACACGCTGTGACCACAGCAGTGGACAATGTGGTCCTCTCCAGTCAACTCACATTCCAAAGTGGCTGAGGAAGGCGGCGATGTACTCTCTCCTCTTGTGATATCCTTGGATGACATACTGCACCTAGGAGGGATCAAAGTGAAACATAGCATACGTTTTTGCAGCAATTTTTGGGGTTTATACACATACCACAATTTTCACCGATTGGGGGGGCGAGCGCTTCTGTGCTAGAAACTTTTACTATTAATTACTATCTATATACATAGGAGAGCCACACATCCTCTGCAGTTTCATGAAGCTGTGATTACCCTAGAGGTCACATGGTGGGCTCATCGGATCCACAAGAGTCTTTCCAGTCATACCCATTTTTTATGCAATTCCAACACGAAAATGCGAAAATAACATTTAGAAAAAACGTCATGGGATAAGCATAAAGTGGGTATGTCTGTGTATCTGTGTCATCATAACACATATATTTACTCTCTGAGACTGTAAAATAGTATGTGCTGCACCCAGATTTTCCTCCCTTTTCTTTTTTTAAACTTTTAATAACATCTTTGCTAAATTCATATTTAAGATGAATGCAAAGACCAAATTCAAAAGACTCATATCTTATGAAATACAGCCAAGGTGGGTAAAAAGCCTGACAAGTAGCTGTTTAACGGAAAGCAAAGTAGTTGAAGGTTGCTCCACTTGTGCCGAAAGCAAAGTAATTACAAAAACACTCCATGATCGTGATACCATTCACATCTAGACCGTGGCACGCCCAGAACTGAGATTACAACATATTATCAATACGTGCCAAAGGTCTGTTGACATCCATTTGTTTACCAGGTTGACTGCAGTGGGGTCTGAAAACAGGCCAATGTTTAATTAGCTGGTTACAGGTCATATTGTCCTATATTATATTATATAGCGTATAAGTGAAGAGGAAAACCAAATCATATCAGTGTGTTTGACACTCAAAAAATCAAACAAAAGATGAGAAATACAACCACAAACACTTTACAAGGAGGTTTGGAGTGCACGACGGTGGCTGTGGGACGAGACCTCACCAGACACGTGATTGGATCATTTCTTCCAAATTCAGTATTCACAAATTATTAACAGAGTGCACCGATGATGGATAATAAGGCCAGCTCCCAATGAGCTTCATACCATATCACAGACAAGTATTGATTGTAAATTGAACAAAGAGCTGAATTACCACACAAATAGTATAATACTAATTGAAAACCTGGCAACAATAGGTCACTTCCTGAAAGGAAAAGCAGCCGATTCCCAAACAAAGAGTCAATTGTTATCTTTCGAAGACTCTTTTGAAAAAATAATAAGTAATTGCCAGAGGGATGTTAAAAGTCCCCAAATACACAATGAATAACTTGCTCACACTCTGCATCATATTGTACTAGACAGACAACAGAAAGAAGCATGACACCGTATGGCGCCAAGGTAATCTAACAAACACTATAAAATAGGTCTATAGGTGCTGGATGTCAAACCACAGAGCCTAATAATGTAGATACATTTTAGACATTTGATCGGTAGGAAAACATCAACAGAAGGGGGGTGGGGGTGGGGGGAGAGATGCTATTACTACATGATGATAGGTCCTAGATCTCTGGCCTGGAGCAAAACCCTTACAGCGTTGCAACATCTTTCATGCATACTCTGTTTAATGAACAGGAATATTGTTGTCAACCCCCTTTAACCCCCCTCACCACATGTCCTGTACGCATGGTTTCCGGGTCTGTCTTGCCCTGAATCAGGCCTTTATAGGCAGATCTAACCCTCAGCCCGCCGGCAGCACTTTACATACTAGCAGAGAGGCGTCTACAGAGAACCTACCCAGAATGTAAACAATGCCGCGGCCTGTCGAGAGAATTAAGAAAGCTGAACTTTCTTTTTAATGGATGCTTTCTCTTTAAAAGCAGTCGGCGCGGAGCACAAAAGTGGCATTACATGCAATCTTTGAACAGGTGAATTTAAATGTCACAGTACAAAGTCTCACCAAGCTTAGCACTTGACAGGCAAATAAGCTGGTGGTAAGTGCTGTACAATTGGGGCTGTCAAACGCTCTGTGCTCGAGGCTCCGTGTTCATTTTGGTAACATCTCTCCATTTCAGCCAATGCTTTTAGACGGAGCTACGTTCAGTTTAATAAATGTATTCTTAATTTTTTTATTCTTGCCCATTTCATAGCAACATGAGCTATTGCCTTTTTAATTGTTTTGCATCTGATTGCAATCATGCATGTGGCAAAGGTTGTCTTTGTGCCACGAACACAATAGGGAGAACAATGGCGGAGGGGGAAAAGAAAAAAAGACCTTTTCTGACTGAGCTGACTTTTATTTTGACCGACGAGGTGCACAGACAACGCGACAGAGACACACTGTATTTGGGCTTTAAAATCCCCCGTCACCACGATGCTATTTGCTTGGCAGCGTAGTTTTGGGTCCATCTCACCCTTTTGCGGGTACGTGGATGGTTTCTCGTTGTCCTATACTGTATGTGCAGGTTTAGCACCTTTTGTCCTTTTGTAACACCCCTATGCGACTGCTATTCATAAGCGAGGGTATCATACACATGAAGGCCTTTTTGCTGGGAGGGGACAGGTTTAAAAAAAAATAAAAATACATGAGCTTATTTAAAAAACAGTGAGTGACATTTTAAATTCACAATAAAAAAACAAAAGAAAAACAAAATGTAATTCAGGATTCTCCTCTTGTGAGAACACAAACAACATGTGTTTAGCGCGTGTTGACAGCTGTGATGAAGTATTATCTTTAAGTCCAAGAGGACGCGCTCCGGGCTTGCTTTACTGTTGAGCGTCCTGGGCAGGTGAGAAAGCCTGCAGCCACGCCAGCCAGCTATGAAGCTGACCTGCTCCCTTCACCTTAGCAGTGACGGTTCCGTATCACTGCACATGGGCAATGCCGGCGAAGCTCAGACTACTGAACGACGCGGGGCTAAAAAAAACGGACGCAGAAATTAGACGTGCGCACTATTTAGTCAAATGTGAAATCCATTTCACCGCACCAGTGGGTATATTTGTTAGTTCTACACAGACATATGTTCCAAGAGGCGACTGCATTTTAGACAAGGTTAACTCATCTCTTATCAGACCTCATTTGCAGGCTTCTTCTTAGCCTGAGCCGACCCTCACTCTCCAATCCCAAAAAAGAAATCCTGAATATGAATGGAGAATCTGTTGGTAACGGGAGGAGACTTTGGTATCGGAGGCGTTCTGGTTTCCGTTTTCGCATCAATCACAAAGCCAAATTCCGTGTATGTGTAATGTACTTGGCAATAAACCCGATTCTGATACGGATTGTGGTTTGTAGTATCGACCAATCACGTTGGAGCAGGCTTTGGTTAAATGCAGATAGACGTGTGGAGAGCAAAAGAGACGGACCGGATTGGCCGTAATGCAATCTGGGAACTCAGCGGCTATCGCCTGACGATGCTTTAGCTTTTTTAAAGCTTGTAAACTGGCTACTTGTGAAACAATCTGGTCGTACACGTCACCTTTCAAACCATTCTCTTGTCTCAATTTGCTAAACAACAACCAAACCACGGAAATGTAAGTCCCCAGAAATATCGGTTGTTGCCCCAAATTGGAGCCGATGCGTTCTGAAACTGATAATACATCAGCTGAAGCTAATAAACATATAGCTATACATCGTCTGAAGGGTTTGTCTGTGTGGCCGATTTGGCAACTTTCTTGGTAGACTTGGCTTTTTTTTGGATTTTTTATGATTTTTTAAACGCAGCGTATACTTTCTGGTTTCTCAAGATCACCAACACTGACTCAAAGGTTATCTAGTGGTTACAATTTTACAAATGGTGTCCACCTCCTATAACCAGTAAAAGTAGAGAAAAAATACAGCGACGGCTCTGAGAAAGGGTGAACTTCTGGAAAGAAGAAAAGTTTCAGGAGATAAACCGAGCCTCCGCTGAAGAATAATGTGATCTTGGTGCTATGGCATCTCCAGCATATTGCATAATACGAGTGAAAGCATTGCAATATATTGCCGTAAGAACATGTAGTGAAACGCTGGGGTTCATCTGAGGAGTGCATACATAATGAATACAACTGGAGACAGTGGCGCCTTACCCGCTGCTACTGCATGCTTATGATTACTCATCAGCCATGTATGAATGACGGCATTTTGTGAAAGAGGAAAGTAGTAATCTCTGATCCACACAGTGTGTGTGTGTGTGTGTGTGTGTCGGGTCTCCTAAACACAGACGCACATTGTGACTCAGACTCCTGTTGAATTATGTTTACATGGGACAGTGGAGGCGGCAATTGAGCTTTCTCAAAAGCTGCAAGGCCACATACAAAATAAGCTGTTGATCTAGTTACATGAGTGTGTGTGTGTGTGTGTGTGTGTGTGTGTGTGTTTCAAGGGAACTCTGGATCACTGAACTCTCGCACCCATACTGAGAAAGGACTCCAACCCCCCCGCCTTCGTCATCGCAACTTGCAGCCAGGCCTCTCTCTATTGGCTGCCTGGGGGTTTGAGTCAAGGCAGGTGATCTCGCTCCGCAGGTATTCAAACTTGCCTGAGAAACCTCGGCTCCCTCGCCCCGCTCGACCACGTATTGTTGTCTGCGCATGTGTCTGCGGGGAATGTGATGCAATAGCGCCGGAAGTGCTTCCTGCTGTGTGATTAAGAAATCTCTCTCCACTCTCGCTCTCTCTATCTCTCTCTGTGTCACATACGCATTCGCACCGCCCCCGGCGTTCATTCCATAAAGAGTGACTGATCTGATGTCTGACTACAAATGCATTTTAAAGGATCAATGTCCCCCTGATCTGATCAAGATCCACCTCCAAATACTACAGGAAGATCATAAAAGAATAATCACCAAAAGAAAATCGTTTGATAGGGTTGGAAATGCAGAGCACAGGCGTCAGAAGCTTAAAAAACATTTATTATGTTAATGAAAGGAGAAAGCACATACTTTCAATTGACCTCAGCCACAGCAGAAATGTCACATGACTCACTCGTACCAGAATAGTCGATACTGTACATGTCCCATCTGTAGTATAAACACTGTATTCACATCAAACCGCCAGCTCTTCCTTCTGTATAATCTCTCACATTCCGCATTTCTTCTACATTTCTTTTTTCTCCCTTTCTCACGACCCACTGTTAGATACTGTTCATCCCTAGCGTGTTATTATCTTCCTCTCACCGTCTATTCTAAATATTACTGTTCATTCTGAACATTACTCTGCACTTCTGGTTGGACGCTGAACTGCATTTCGTTGTTTCAAAGCAATGGCAATTAAGTTGAATCTGATCTAATCGAACAGCATTTTGCACATTGGAGCAAAGTATCCTCCAAAGGTCAGAAGAAGACCAACTAGCACCGCGACACTTCATTTTGATTCAGATTGAACCAAACATCTTTAAAGTTTTGTCTGTTTTGCGCACACACACACACACACACACACACACACACACACACACACACACACACACACACACACACACACACACACACACACACACACACACACACACACACACACACACACACACACACACACACACACACACACGGCTTGCAAGGATAAAACAATAGCACACAACAATGTGGTGGCGGGTGAATATCATGACTCACGGCTAAGTTTGCTCTCCACTCGGCTTTCTGGGAAATCCGCTCACACAGCTCATTGCTCTTTTCTTTAAGTTCAGTGAGGAAGTCACTGTACGGATAAATCTGCCCAATGATTCATGTGCTGTGCGTTACTTTGGTGGCACCGAACGCTGATGATGAAAACCAAGGTATTGGTCCTCATAATGATCGCAAAATAGCCCCCTTCCACAGATGGGCCCGATGCGGCCGTGGGAGTAAACAAATATTCCAAACTTTTGATACAACCTCCACAGTAAAAACGGTCTCAGCGGCACAGTGGCTTCAGGTGTTTATTTAGGCTTCAGGTCTACAAAGCAAAAATCTCTCTCATCGGCCAAATTCCCGACTAACATGTCAAAAACCACAAAAAGGAGGATTTCCCTGAAATTGACCGAAAGCAACGGATTCCTTGTATTCCAGCATGTACATACTGTCGGGATGACTGAGGAGCCCTCGGGCTCTATTATGTCCTGTAGCTGATTTCCGTGAGTAATTCTTTAATGATGCAGACGCCAGGTGCTGCCGCCGTCACCCAGCACGGTCCTCGTCACAGCCACAGCTGTGAGCACAGCGTGCGGTGGCAACGCTCTGTCAATACAATCACAGCATCTGGAATACGTGGGAGGGAATAATTGATGGTTTTATAAGAGCAAAATGAATGCACAGCCCGTCGTCGAATAGATTACAAACATGATGTCTTTTCCTTACAAGCAATAACGGATACAAAGAAGCCGGATATATAATGTTTTGTGTTTCTGCTAGAACGTCCAGCTTTTGCCTCTGATGACTCTACATATTATCTCTGTTTACTCCGGCAAAGCTCAGGTTACTTTGTTTTGGCTGGAAGGGTCTCCAAAGAGATCCCAATGCTGCTTCTGCCACACAAATGAGCCACGTGTGTGCTAATTGCAGATTTGGTTAATTGCTACTGTATGCCGTCCAAGTGTCCGTTTTTCTTTAAGACTCCATGAAAAGGCCACAAATGATTAGTAACATCCTGATATGTTTTTGAATGATATGGACTAAAACGATTGCTACACTCTGGAACAAATTGGGGTGTAAAAGTCTGTTATATTGAAAGTTCCATTATTGATTAGGCCAAAAACTGTATTGTATTTTGTTTCAGGCTGTCGGCTAGCGAATGTCTTTCCAAATGTATTATTTTTTTTACAATCAAAGCATCTGAGAATGTCCAATAAAACTAAGAATGTCTGTCAACACGCTGAAATAACCATTGAACAAAGAAAAGCAGAATATTTTGCTGGCTAAAAACAAGTTGTACATTTTGGAAATGATTGAATCTGCCATCACTTTGACTTTTTGACTTCACAACGTTCTGGAGTTACTGGAAATGTTTGGATCACACCAGTCTGAAGCCCCCACTGGAATCTAATCCTACAAATAGTATAACACTACTAATGTTAGTGTAGCCTGATCTTTAGCTGCAACAGAACATCAAGTTTTAAATACAATGAATGGATATAGATTTTGATTTTCTTTTTAAGCTGCCAGCATTCGCATGTTGATTTAGAATGTGTGTGTGTGTGTGTATGTGTGTGTGTGTGGGGAATGAGCATTTCTCCTGAGGGAAATGGCATTACATTGCATCTACACTGCATATCTACCTGTCAACCTGCGGAGGCCAAGGAGCGCTCAGACAGCCTATGGAGGTTGGCCAGTACGCCCACGTCGGCAGATGCCGGACACACGTGCATGAGTGCCCATATACACGTTAAGGCACGCACGCACGCACACACCTTGACAAAAGACATCCCTCAGACACACGCTTTGCTGCACCGACGCTTACAAATATGCAATAAATGATTCCCAAACCTGTCACACACATTAAAGTTAGTATGAGGAACTTTGTGACTGATTATGAAACAGTCGGTAGACTGGAGGAGGGCTCTGTGCTCAGCAGCAGCAGTGCTTTGCCGGAGGCCCAGGCTGCATTGCTAGGCCCGCTCGAGAGAAGGGAGGCGCGGGAGAACCAGAACCAGGACCGAGCGGGGCAGACCGCCACACCCTGCTGCCGTAAAATCTGAGATTTTCTCATGGGGGGGTCTGGTGTTGGGAAACACTACCGCTGTTGTCCACAGGGACCGCCAGAATCAAAACAAGATTTCCTCATAGTAGCTTTAAGAGTAAGACACCTTGCTCTCAGATAACATGCATTAAGGGGGAGGGACACACATCATTTGACATTGACATACACACAAAGCACATCTGACCAGGCTGTGTAGAGGTTAAATGAGTTATGTCAAACACTGTTACCTTGTTGTTGAGTAACTGGCACACTTGGGGAACATAGTCAATTAGGCATCCTCCACTGGGGAATGCTGGGATATGAAGTGCTGAGGAGCCTCCCAGGGCACTGATTGAATAAAAAAAGAAAACAGTTAGCCTGTAAACAAACATATTACGATTACATAAACCATGCTGTTACTACCACGTTCTCTGTGCCACAACAGCAATTTAAGGACAATTCAAAGCTTTGTGTGACATCCTGCCTTTATGGAAATGCGTGTAAACCACTGAGCAAAACCAAAAATAAAAAAAACTGAGCACTGCTAGTTGGCTGCAATCTACTGAAGTTGAGGAATTCAAAACATCAAAAGGAGTGGCTCATGCCTGTGGAATCCTCCTCATTCTCCTTCGGTTATTTTTTTGACATCTTCCTGATTCAGTCCTGCAGCACAGCTACATCAGTGATTAGTGCATGCTCGTTTAATCAGGGAATCTGCAGCTCCCTGGTGACTAACCAACCAAAGTAGTCACTCCCTCATGCTGCTTTCTATTTCTATTTAATTCTTCATTATTGCAGGACAGTCGGAGGGCATTTAGAGATGCTATGACGCTATTTTAAAAGCCACGCTGAAGTGGATGACTGCCGTTTACCAGGTTAAGAATGCATGCTGCATGTAAATAGTCCACATTATGTAAAATGTCAAAGTATGTTGAGATGCAGCCCCTAAAATGTAGTTATCCTTTAGCTGATCAGAAAGGCTATGAAGGTAAAACTCAACAACAGTGAGTCACAAACAAAGGACATGGTCCCACTAAATCCCTCCCATCATCCAAGAGCTGTTTCCAAGTATTTTTCAAGTACAAGTCACCCCACAAGTCAAGCTTAAGCTAATGTGTGCATCAGAACCATTTTCACAGCTGTGGGGAGGGAAATTGGCAATATGCTTGACACTATTAAGCTACTCATTTATGTGTAAACGCTAATACACTTTGTGAAATAAGAATAATGTATTGATCATGAATGCAGAGTTTTCTCCATTGTATTCTGGGGCCAGCAGCAGCAGCTGAAAGGTGTGCATTAGGGTATGCAGACATTGCGTGAATCCTGGTTATGTCATAAAGGATTGGTGAAGTTTTGGCAGAGAGCCACAAGGCATTTTTCAACAGTTATGGGCAGCTTGCCTTCCATTCGAGTCTGAAGAGCAGACACGTTTTCCAAGTCCACAGCTCTGCATCATCACTCTGCAGCCACACCGTGGCCTTTGTTCAGTGGTGTACGGTCCATGGTGTACGACAATATTGTCCATGGCGTATGAAAATGTTGTTCATGGTTTATTACTATGTTGTTCATGGTTTATTACTATGTTGTTCATGGTTAATTACTATGTTGTCCATGGTTTATTACTATGTTGTTCATGGTTTATTACTATGTTGTCCATGGTGTACGATAATGTTGTCCATGGTTTATTTCAATGTTGTTCATGATGTATAAAAATGTTTTCCATGGTGTACGAAAATGTTTTTCATGGTGTATGAAAATGTTTTCCACCTTTACTCATTTCTTAAAGCTGAAAGGCCGTGACTGACACCAAAGTTATGAGGATTGCACAATTATGAAAATTCCAAAGAAAGGTTGTGGGAGTAGTGAAGACGGAGGTGGAGCACATCATCATGTGTTCCACCCGTCATTATTACCAAACACCACAAATGTTCATGGGGAAATGACATCTTAACAGAGTTCAGGAAAAGGTCCACAGTGACTGGAGTCATAGCCTTGGCAGGCCGAGGAGGTGCATTTAGAATAACTAAAGAAGGTGTTGTCCTGCTCTGAATAGAAAACAGCTGGTTTCTCATCAGCTGTTCATCTGGAACACAGACGTACTGACGAATCTGGATTCACACAAATTGGCCAAAGATAAAAATCACATCCGTCCACTGAGATTCAAATGCAATAACAGTTTTTACTACAGATCCCCAGTCCAAGTTTTGTCTTTTTGCAAAATGATACTCAACTGAATATTAATAAGGTCTTATTCACAGAGAAGCCATACAGACTGTCATGAATCCATTTTCATTGTCAAAATCCTTTTCTCCAGAACTCCAAAGCCACCATTTACAGTAGGCTTTGTGCACATAATTAGCATTAGCTTGTGCATGTTGCCGTGCACCAACAAATGGTCGATTGAAAATGGCTCGCAGCAACGAGGAGAGAAGCCTTTGAAAATCAGAATCTAAATGATGCCCATCTATCCTCCCACAAGTCTAAGAATAGTTCCATATTATTCAGATGGAAATGCAGACAGAGGCAAAAAATTAAATAAAAGATGGTGGTGGTGTGTTCGTCACTCATGTGTGTCAATGGCAGGCATGTGAACAGAATGTGCAGCATTTTGGATTTCAATGGTTTTGCCTCTTGAACACTCAATGAAATGGAGGCTGACGTGACACTAACCTCTTGTGCTAGAATCTTACAAAAGAACTACTTAGTTCTAAAACAGTGGTCCCTTACTGGTTAGTGCAGATCCATTTACCTGACACATCAAGCCATGGTCCACATATAGACACACTTAAAACCCATTCATCCATTGTGCCTGTCAGTGGATTCAAACCCATCTCCTTGCTGTGAGGAGACCATGCTTTTATTCCACAAAAGGAAAACTTACAATACTTAAGTTAGTTACAACCAGGGCCTTAAAGAAACTTTGCAATTAGGGCTTAAAACCAAAAGTTTTAAAAAAACATTAAAAGCTTTACAAAGGCAGTTACAATGTTTGTCAGGTTAATTTAGGAAACCAAAACCATTGTTACAGCAGAACATGTAATCAGAACTTGGGCGATAAAACCGCTGGAATTAAAGTGTTTTAAAGCTAGGTTTCAACGCATTTTTAATTTAATTTAAAAAAAAGTAAAATAAATTCTATTTCATCATCGACAGCTTCCTCTCAAGCAGCTGCTACAAGACCGATCAACAGGTGTGTAAGGCGAGGGTCACATGATCTCCAGGGCGGGTACCAATAACTCTACTCACTAGGGAGTGGAAATCCTGATATTTTCTATATTTCAAATATAAAATATATATTCCTTTATTTTTCTGAAGCTCACCCACAAGCTAGTCTAAAAACATAATTGAAAGTAACGTTTTCATTCTCCACCTTGAACAGAACCAACAACCTCAGCTGAGGAATGCTGACGGAAGAGGATGTTTCTCGAACACGAGCTGCGTTTTACTGCACGATGCAAAAGGGAGAATCCGACATTTAAGAAGCTGCACTTATCTCAAGGTCAAGCTGAGGGGGAGAATTAAGTTAGGCAGTATACGTTAAGTTATGCAGCTCAAGGAAATATATGCAGACCCGTATCCCATAGTTCAGCAGTTATGACAATCCACAAAGATGACACAAGATTGCCACAACCAATGAACATACATGTGTGCAGATAACAATGAACAATGAAAAGGAATGCAGCTGAGGAGAAGATATACTGACTTTTAGTACTCTGATGTGGGTCAGGCTCTAAAGAAATGCTTACACTCCCCATAATGCACCCAAAGGCATTTTGTTTTTGTTCGACACTCCTTGCCTGGTAAATTCAACATCCCCAGTTTGTAACGCAAGAGCGTATATTATCTGTCACATGCTCCACAAAAAAGAGGCCAGCATTTCACTGCTGGGTTCATACAATATACAACATTTACAGTCATTAGTTATACATATATATACACATATATATATATATATATATATATATATATATAAATATAAAATGTGACGAGCTCTACTTCTTCTCTCTCAAGTTGGACTGAGGACAGACTTTGGCCTCACAAGGGAAAAAGTGGTACGGACGGCGGGGGCTAGCTGGTTAGTGTGCTCATTTAAGGAGACATCTGAACACAGACATCTTTAAACACAACGGTGACACCGTAACCTCTTTGCATGCTGCCGATAAAGTCAGTTATTTTGTAAATGTTTCAAATTGAAAACACCCGCCAGATGTTACACACTCCAAGCAGAAAGTTATTTTCTCACGCCTGAGAACGACTACATCACTCACCACGGTGATACGCCTTCGGTAATATGCTGTGAAGAAAAGCATTGACAGGGACTCTGTGCACGCAAATAGCATATTTATATTCGTGCCTTAGTTTCAAAACCTAAAGGAAATAATAGGTAACATGTTCCTGAAATTGTACCGCATCTATATTAATACGCCAATGTTCTCAGACCAGCATGGGCTTTTAAATTGCTTTAAACTGAGCTTCCTGTGGGTGGGTTCCCAATCCAGACATAATGGTGTTTTATTTTCTGAGTGGCACCCTGAAGAGTCCTCGCTTCAGTCTCCACTGGTGACATCGCTCTCGACACTACCCACACAGACCAGAGTCACCATGCAGACATGCTGCCTTACACAGGCCCTCTGAGCAATGCGACCCACTGTATGACATATTTACAGTAGACAGTGGGACATGCACGCCTGTAAACAAACACAGAGACACACACTGCCTGCCTGTGACTTCATCAACCAAAGAGATTATCCTCCGTGACTCAGGTGGATGGTGACGAAGCTCAGTTTGTTTATTTGTGTGTGTGTGTGTGTGTGTGTGCAGTGACAGCGTGAGAGCAGATAAAGGCTCAATTGGAAAAGAGGTCAGACATGATTCATTACCAAAGTGAAAGATGAGGCCAAGAAGAACTGTTTGGAGATTCAAATGTGGTTTCAAAGCAAGGACATTTCCATTTTGATTGCCTACTTTGCATCCTAAAGCCTGGGGGGCTGGATGCGAGGGGGGAGGGGGGGGGGTTCCTCAGAGGTCCGTGTATGACTCCGCTTGTTGACTGTGTGAACCAAATAACGTCCTGTTCTTCCTCTGGGACTGGACAAAGCACCCGTGGGAGTCGGTAACCTCTCCGTTGTGAGGTGAACATCCTGGCCTCTATTTAGATGAAACCAGATCAATAGGAGCCTCAGGCTGCAACACACACACACACACACACACACACACACTAGTATATTCTGATAAGGTTGGGCAAAAAAAACAAACACAGTTGATATATTTGGACATCGGTGTGGGTGCTACTGGTCATGTGGGCTCCACCCCCTGCAGATTGTACTTTATACTGCTACTACTGTATATGACTGGAGTACTAAACCTTTGAACTAAATACACTCGCAGGGAGACCGCTGTTCGTGTCCCACGTGAAAGCAAGTAAACGAAGACTCCAGCAAAGACCCTATTGAAACTGTTTTTACCTTTGATTTGTTAGGTGCAGTGACAAATGTATTTATGTAACACAACTAATTTGAACCTACGCCTGAGCGAGTGCTTCTGTTGCCTAAACCCAACCAAGTAAACCTTCAAACTAAGTAAACCTACGTCAGTAGTTCATATTGAAAAGACACTAGGCATGTAACAAATGTAAACTGACACTACGTCCAAATCGGACTATTGAGGGGTCCCGAGAGCGTCAACGTTTGAGGCACAGGATCACTGATCGATGCCTCCTGCCTCCGGCCATGGTCCTGCTGATGCCCCCCCCCCCCCCCCCCATCCTCTCTTCCTCCTTCTGTTTCATGGATTGTGGAGGTCTGAATCGTGGTCCGTGCCTACTACTCATTGTTCATACATTTTTGTCATATTCATTGAACGTGTTGTAACTCTGTAATGCTGTTCCTCTACATGACATCTGTTGCTTCTGTCCATCCGGGGAGAGGGATCCTCCTCTGTTGCTCTCCTGAAGGTTTCTTCCCTCTTTTCCCTGTGAAAGGGTTTCTTTCTATTTTTTGGGAGTTTTTCCTGATCCGATGTGAGGTCCTGGGACAGGGATGCCGTATGTGTACAGATTGTGAAGCCCTCTGAGGGGAGTTTGTAATTTGTGATATTAGGCTATACAAAATAAACTGAACTGAATTGAATTGAATTAACTTTAAGGCCCAGTAAACGTGCTCTTCTCACCGGTTTGAAGTGGGCAGGGCTGAATTGGGAAAAGGGTGCCGTCAACTGGTCCGCACTAACCAGTTGTGGGGTTATTGGTTTTATGTTGCTGGGCTGCCGTCAAACTAAAATTATCAAACTCTTAAGAAAGAATACCTTGAGAACTTAAGAATGCTGTATATTTATTTGTTATGGATAAAAGGTACAATGTGTTTGAGGATTTACAGGGGGGCTGTACACGCACACGCACACGCACACACACACACACACACACACACACACGCGCAGAAAATATGTGTCCGGGGTGTATCTGCACCTCGCAGTAATGGATATGCTTACTGTGTGTAATCTTACAAAAAGAAAATCGCGTTTTTGACCATTTCTTGGAACAAAGCTGGTCAGCGAACGCCTCGCATCAAATGAAGATATCAAGCACAAACACGCACTAAACGCTCGGGATTTTAAGGCGGCCCACATACGGAGGAGAACGTACATCCTCACAAGAAAGCCGAACCGCGGGACTCACTTTACAAGGACTTACAGAAACAAAACGACACAATGAAGAGGTGTTCAAGGAGACAAAGAGGAGGGGGAAAGAATGTGGCAGAGCGCTTTGAGCTGCTGAGACAGAGAGAGGCGTCTGCACCGATATCCTTAAGACTGCCGAGTGGGTTTTGTGAGGTGAATTAATTTCATCAGACGGACAATTTCTCGACTGTGACAAGACGTTTTGCGGAACCTTGAAAAATATCTGATCGAAAATGCAAAGATTTTCAAAGGCAATAAAACACCTCAACAGACCCTGGAGAAGGGACACACACAAGCTGTACACCCACACACATCGGGCAGGCAGGCAGGCATGCACGTACACACACACACACACACACACACACACACACACACACACACACACACACACACACCTACAGGCAAATGCAGATATACAAACATTAGTGCACCGCAGCCTAAAACTGTCTCTCTGTGTTGATTTTTCTGGGCTCCTAAATCTGGTTTGGGGGCAGAGACGGTGCCCACTCGATTCTTTTATGCCATGCAGCAGGTTTTCTGGGGGAAGGAGAGATGCATCCAACTCGTCTCATGGGCACCGCACAATCAGGTAAACGAGAAGCAAAGGCGAGAACGAGAGGCGCGATGAGTCTGGTTACAAAATGGTCGAGGAGAGGAGAAGGTTACGTACAAACAAACAAAAAAGGATGTAAAGGCAGATTTTCATTTGGGAGTGTGTGTGGTTGTTGAGCCAAATATATTCAGAATTACCAACATTCTCAGAATCTGAGGCGAGCATCAATGACACAAAGTCATTACTCATTAAAATGAGGGCTCAGTGAGCCATGCTAATGAGCAACAAAAAAGTGAATTGAAAAAAGTAGTAATAAATTGGCGTTTGATGAAATAAAGCTTACTCAAGTCTGGTCTATGTCAATAAAATCCCAACCCACTTGGTACTAGAGACCCTACTACTGCCCTGTCTCATAACTATTCGGTTTCACTGGCATACGAGAATCTTCTTCTTCCTGGTCTGATCATAGCACAACCTCCCCTGCAACAATAGCTGATAAAGAAATGATTTGGCTTGACAACAAAATCTGCCGCCTCCTCCGATGGTTCACATTCATACATTCTCTAAATGTCTAAATCTATTTAACACTTAACAGCGAGTTTAAACGAGCAAGGAGAATAAATCACAGGCATATACGCAGCGTGCCACCACGGCTTTCACTGTATATTTCCTTCTAGGCGGCCCTGTACAACGTTATATAACCAACGAACACTGAATCTTAAGCAGGTGAATCTGTAAGCCGGCAGAAGAAGCAGTGATTTGACTTCTGGTAATCAATCGTGGTGCAGTCCCATCAAAGAGAGGAGCTGCAATAGTCTGTATTATCGGGAAAAATGTGGGTGTCTGTTGGGTGTTTCGACATTTTTTCTTCTTCTTCTTCTCCCCTTGCTGCTCTGTGAAGCAGAACACACATTACGGCGGTGGTCTGTTTGAACATGGGGGAAGAAGGAGTAACGGAGAGCAAGAAAGAGAGAGGAAGAGGGAATAGAAATAGAGGTATAACGCTGTAGCTCAGGGGGGCTTACGAGTCTGCGTTCAGAGCCCCTCAGATCCGAGCCCCTGCTGAAAGGAGAGTAAAAGTGAGATATCAAACAACTCAGGAGCGATGAAAGAGGAGAGTAGAGAGGTGCGGGAAACGAGAGAAGCAGAGTGAGGGAAAAGCTCTCCTCTCCCGTGTGTTGTTGTTTTCTTTTTTGCTTGTTTGTTTCCTTCCTCTCCTCGCTGCGTTTCAGTGGAGCGAGGGACGACCTCGCTGGGTAGAGCGCGGCTCTTCTCTCTCTTTTAAGTCCCACTCACTCTCTCGCTTCCCTTTGAGGATCAGCCAGAGGGATCAGCAGAGGAGAGGGAGTGATGGAAAAAAACACACACACACACACAGAAAAAAGACGGAGAAGGATGGAGAGAAGAGAGACGGGCGGCAGACATGGGAAAGTGGGGGTGGGGGTTGGCGGGGGGGCAATGCGACCGAGTAGCAAAGAGTTTAACAACTGGTAACGGGGAATAAAAAAGAAAGAAGTGAGATGGACAGGACAGCAGTGATGAGTGAGCGAGGGAGGGAAGGAAGGATGGAGGAAGAACCAACAAACGTTCTCGGAGAGACTCGGAGCAGAGCCCCGGGGCCTTTTGGACAGACTCCGCATGTAGTTGTTATGAAATAAAAGCTTTTGTTTGCTGCACTGTAAACAAATACTTCTTGTTGCATTTGGGACAAATCAGCTGCTCGACAAGTGTTCGCCGCACTTTCTGTCCCAGTTAACCGGGACAGAAATCTTAAAATCTAATCCCGGTGACACGTCTCCAGCTTCTGGTCCGGTTTCAAATGTTGGATGACTCGCGCTGCACTCGGCGCCGTAGGGCTGTCCTACGAAGACTCGCACATAAGCACCCGTTTAAATCTCGAGTTGAACAAGAGATGTGCTCACAGGGTTCTTGGAAAGACACCATTGGGCATTAAAAAAAAAAAAGTTGGTTAAAACTAATCGGCTTTGAGGGGGCAGGGCTACAGCGGCGTTATCGTCCAATCAAATGAGAGTTTGGGCCACTACTTCGCCACACCGGTCAAATAAAACCGCACTTCACCATTTCTAGTAACTAACAGAGCAACATGGGGAGGAAAGGACTCCTTCTGTTTCATCGATTGTAGAGGTCCATTCATACATTGTCATATTTATGTAATGTGTTTATGTAACTCTGTAACTCTGTTAATCTGTACACATGACATCTATTGCTTCCGTCCATCCGGGGAGAGGGATCCTCCTCTGTTGCTCTCCTGAAGGGTTCTTCACTTTTTTCCCTTTTTTTCTTGGGAGTTTTTCCTGATCCGATGTGAGGTCAAAGGTCAGGGATGTCGTATGTGTACAGATTGTAAAGCCCTCTGAGGCAAATTCGTAATTTGTGATACTGGGCTATATAAAATAAACTGAATTGAATAGAAAATGGAGAGATGTGTGTTTACATTTTTTTAATAAATGTAATTTCCAAAACAATGTGTCTGAGGTCTCATTCAACCAGATGAGCGAGAGCGAGACAACTTTTCCCCTTTGTCCCTCTCTTGTTGTCCACCTGACCTGACAGCAGGTGAGGAAGGTGTATATGTGTGTGTGTGTGTGTGTGTGTATGCGTAGCAAACAGTTTTCTGTCGCTCTAAGGATTCCACATTTTGGACGATGAGGGTAAAAACTGGTAAAAAGCCAATTAAAAACGAACTGTGCCTTGACAGGACGGCAGTATAGCAAGAACAGATATGTGTGTACAAATGAGTGATGAACGCAAGGACAAAAAAAGAAGGACAAATGTCAGGATGATTGATTAAGCGTTGGAATGACGGGAAGATTGCACACATAAAGAACCTCAGAACATTTTGACGCTGAGTAGATGTTGATACGACAGCCTGTACCAACACTGAAATCCAGTGGTGCCAAAAAAAAAAAAGAAGAAGGCAAGCTGAGCCAATTTCTGGAGCTGTTCGCAGCTGCTGCTGCTTCTTCTTTCACCATCTCCTAAGATGAGAGCTGATTTAAACAATTCGAGCAGCCGCCTTGATGTGACTTTCACTCTGGAATTATGTGACACTGAACATTCGTGGAAGCTCGGGCTTAACACAGGGAGCCCCTGAACGTCCCCGTCTATCAAGAAGACGACTGCTGCTTCCTCTTCACTGGAGCCAACGCAGAGACGTTGCGGACAGAGGACTAACGAGGGTCAGCGGGGACGGGCGAGCGCATCCGCATGCTAAATGAAGAAACATCCACAGTGGATGTAACACAAACACGGACTAACTCGCTCGCGCGCATGCACGCGTTTGTTTTCAAACAACGGCGAAGAAGAGACATACACTCTTTTTTCTTTCCTTCCCCGCCCTGGGTCATGAATTAACACACTCCCACACAGCTGACAAAAAAGGTGCACAAAGGAATGTAAACACAGCATATTCATGCATGGCCTTGATATGCATATGTGCAGTGATCTCACAAGACAAGAGGCAACAGGAGGAGAGGGCTGGTGAACGAGCGCTTGGCTTCGGCGCGGCTAAGCCTCTATATTTATTTAGATGCTTCTTAAAAAGGGGTTTTAGATGAAGAGTGCTTTTTCTCTATAGTCCCCCCCCCCCCCCCCCCCCCGCACGCACGCTTCGCCGGCAACCACCCATCTCCATCCCCATAGCATCCGCGCTTCCTGCTCTCCACTTCTACGTGCCTTTAGCCTCCTTCTGTCTGTTCTCCTCACGCAACTGGCAGTGGAGAGGGGGGAGGGGACGGGGGGCTTCTAACGCCACTGCAGCCTCACTCTGGTCTGGAGCCATGGTGAGGGGTCAGCCGCTTCATTTTTCTTTTTTGTGGAGGCTCAATCCAGCCAGTTAGCTGTATCAAGCGTTAGCTGAAATAATCGCCTCATCAAGGGCCTGACTTCATGTCCCCGTCCCAAAACAAAGAGCACACACACGGTTGTTTCCCTATAATTGGTTTTTAAATCACAACCTGTAATCGTGCCTCCGCGTCTCTGCTTCCGCCATGTTTCCAAGGAGACGGCGTCACTTGAAACGTAAAACTAAATAAAAAAATCGTCATTTAGGACAAGTAGGTGACCTCTGTGTTGGTGTCATTAGGATATGTGTTGCTGTTGCTGCATGGATCCTGTCACACTTTATTCTTTACATCCCAGAGAGGAGGAGTGTGTGTGTGTGTGCATGGATCTGCTATAGCGCTTGTGCTGGAGATGAGAAACAATATGCATTGTAAATGAGAGAGAGAGCGAATAATAATAAAAATGATGGGGTGAAAAGCTCAGGAAACATTTGATTTGCGTGAAATTTAAAAAATAAGACAACTGGAGAGGAGGACAAAAAACAGAGGACCAACAGAGGAGCATGGGAGATGAAAATAGGAAAATTGGGAGACAGGAGAATGGGAGAGTTGGAAGGAACGAGGAGAGCAGTGGTAGTGAAGGTGTGTGTGTGTGGGGAGGGGGGGGGGGGGGGGGAGAAGCAGAGGTCTCTTAACCTTGTGCGACGGGCCGTGTGCTTGTAAATAAACATCAGCCTGAGATTATTCCGAGCACGAAGGCCCAGACTGTGGGGCCCCGAGGTCAGAGTGGGCCCATACCTGGCTCTGTCTCTCACACACACACACACACACACACACACACACACACACACACACACACACACACACACACACACACACACACACACACACACACACACACACACACACACACACACACACACACACACACACACACACACACACACACACACACACACACACACACACACACACACACTTATCTACTTCAAATCTAATCTTCAAATACTGGTGCATGCACACAGACACATGAAAACAGACACATACATTTTGGATAAAAAAAATAAAAAACACGAGCATGAATGCATCTAAACACACACACTCAACCGAACACACAGACACACACAAATGTAATGTGACAAAAGCACACAAAGTAACACACATGCGCTAAATCTAGCAAGACAAAAAAAGAGTGGATTTGAACAAAGAGAATATGCACACTACTGAAGTACCCACTCACACACACGCACACGCACACGCACACACAGTACTGTTAACACCCCAGATGTCTGCAGACATCCAGTCATCCTGAGCTCAGACTCTATGTGTCATCCATCCCATTTTTTTTGTTCTTTCCTTGTTATTTTTGAGGAACCGACTGATGAGTACAGACACTGGGATGTAGGATTATTCACAATGACATAACATGGCGCAAAGTTCCCGGCACACAATCGGAGGCGGAGCCTTTGGCCACCTTTGGCCACCTTTGGCTGACCTGACCCCGCCCCTCCCTGTGGCTCTAAACCAGGGGTGTCAAACTCATCTTCACCGTGGGCCACATCAGCATCATGGTTGTAACTAACACTGTATAATTGTAACTACTCCCAAACATATTGTTAAATAACTGTCTTTGCATTTGATTATTGTTTATTCGAGTGTAAAAACATTGTACATGCATTTATAAAAATATTTAAAATATATGTAAGCTAATTTCATAACATAAATCCATTTATTTAGGGTTAAGAAACACACTCTATAAAGATGAAACGCAATTTATTACATTAACTTTGTCACAGTTCAGACTGTAACTCTGGTCCAAGAAATAATTGTGAGGTGCTCAGAACATGTGTGAGAGATGTGGTCTGGGGCAGTGGTTCTCCACTGGTCTGGGGCAGTGGTTCTCCACTGGTCTGGGGCAGTGGTTCTCCACTGGTCTGGGGCAGTGGTTCTCAACTGGTCTGGGGCAGTGGTTCTCAACTGGTCTGGGGCAGTGGTTATCAACTCGTTTGGGGCAGTGGTTATCAACTCGTCTGGGGCAGTGGTTCTCCACTGGTCTGGGGCAGTGGTTATCAACTCGTTTGGGGCAGTGGTTATCAACTCGTCTGGGGCAGTGGTTCTCCACTGGTCTGGGGAAGTGGTTCTCAACTGGTCTGGGGCAGTGGTTATCAACTCGTCTGGGGCAGTGGTTCTCCACTGGTCTGGGGAAGTGGTTCTCAACTCGTCTGGGGCAGTGGTTCTCAACTTGTCTGGGGCAGTGGTTCTCAACTGGTCTGGGGCAGTGGTTCTCAACTGGTCTGGGGCAGTGGTTCTCAACTGGTCTGGGGCAATGGTTCTCAACTTGTCTGGGGCAGTGGTTCTCAACTGGTCTGGGGCAGTGGTTCTCAACTGGTCTGGGGCAGTGGTTCTCAACTTGTCTGGGGCAGTGGTTCTCAACTGGTCTGGGGCAGTGGTTCTCAACTGGTCTGGGGCAGTGGTTCTCCACTGGTCTGGGGCAGTGGTTCTCAACTGGTCTGGGGCAGTGGTTCTCAACTGGTCTGGCTGGGACCCCCCATCACCCCTGAAAAAAGCCGCGACCCAAATCAAGGAACATTTTCAACTTCTGAAATTTATTTAATCAAAAGATGGTGCAGTTTTAACCTGAGATAGTTGAGAATATCACAGTATCCACAAAAGAAAACTAGTTAGAAATATTTTAAATCTTTTTTTCAGGTTCAGATTGTTTTTTTTTCAGGTTCAGACTTTTAGCAGGGATCTGGCGTTGGGCCATGGTTTCAACTACAGGGGCGTGGCATCATGAGTGACAGCCTAACAGAGAAGGCTGAGGACCTGCCTCAACTACGTTGCCTTCAGGAAGCGTAGGTACCGAGAGAATTATGACTCAATACTTTATATACGCCAGATTCATGGGATTGGCAGTAAACAAAATTGACACTAGTGACTAAGTTATGTTTAGTGAGCTGTTTCATACTTGGTATGAATCGTAGTATTAGAGCCATAAACTATGCCAGGAGTGTATAAGGTGTGTGAATAGATGGCACTCCGCTGCATAAAAAATTACCTTCAAAATAAAACCACACGACTTTTTTCTTAACATTCTTTTTGCCCAGGCTAATTGATCATATGTCTTTCGAGCCGTCGCGGTCCACATAAAATCACGTGGCCAGTCGGATTCGGCCCGCGGGCCTCGAGTTTGACACCTATGCTCTAAAGGTATCTTCTCCTCACTGGTGAGTTACAGCTAACCTTTTCATTGTCCCCTCATCTAAGGACAATATGGTTATTTTCCATTATCGACTCATCTCCAGACTGTTTTCAGGATTAGTCGATTAATCGTTGGGTGCATAAAAAAAAGATGAAATATGTTTGTCAAAGTTCGGGTGATGTCTTTAGATGTCTTGTTCTTTTTAATGTGACATAAACAGAGACAAGTAGGAAATTTCCAGATTTGAGGGGTTCCCTTTGTGCATGAAAGAATACTTTAATTATTAATCGGTTATCAAAGTGTTTGTGTTTATTTTTTCTAATCGTTGTAGTTCTAAAGTGAAATGAATCCTGGATGTTTATTACAATGCTTTTGACTTCAAATGTTATCAAATCTGATGTCCTGATAAAACATTTAAAAAAGAATCCATCAAAACTGAATTAAGTGAGAGGAACAACAGAAAACCTATTCATTGTATATGTGGTGTGCTTACTGTTCAATGCTGGGGGAGAGGTAGAGTTTTGGAAAGACTTGGGTGGCCTCAGCATCCTCAAAGCTCACAGAGAGAAGGGCCACGTCCTCTCCAGGGTCCACCGCTGTGTCCTGAGAAAGACAAAGCCAGGCTGTTAGTGCTCCTCGGTAAAACCACCATCTACACCATCTGCACTGACTCCCACACTTCGTTGGGATAGTTAAGAGTCATGGACTGAGATTGGCATGAAATGAACAAGTTTGTAGGTCAACGCGTTTAAAGGCTGATCCGCATCATAGTTCGAAGCATACCGATTCCTCTCGGTTCCAGATTTGGTTCCAAGTTTTAAGGTCGTCACTTCATCAAATAAGCTTCCTCTGTTGCTGAACTTCTTCGTTTTGCTGCAGCAGTTTGAGAGTCAATCAGAGTTCTTAAAAATTAAGTCATGTGTAACTTTTGGAATTTCAAGTTGTGGAGTTAAACCCCAAAAGTGGATTTGATCAAGATCTAACAGGATCGAGATTCAAGACAAAGGTTAAGATCGGATTTAAACCCAAACGGGGATTACACACTCCTGTGTGTGCACAACAAGTGTGCAAGTCCCAAAATCTTGAGGGAGATGGAGAAGAGAAGAGGAAAGACACCAGAAGAAACATCTGTTTCGTTTCATGCCACATTAGCTTCAACAGCTGCACTGTGCGGCTGAGCTGATGACTGGGAGCACCAATCAAATCATGTGTGAGATGGATGCAGAGGCCACCCGGAGCGGCTCGCTGCAAACCTCGTCTGTCTCTCTGAGGTTCTAATTTCTCGTTCTGTGATGTTTTCCCTCGAGCGTGGCTACTTCTCAGGCACTGTCATTAGCGCAATTCCACATCAAGTACCATTCTGGGCTCCCTTTCTCCCGACAGAGGCTCGGCGGCGTTAATCAAATGTCTTACAGATGGTTTGAACTCATCCATTTGTTATAATCGCTCCCTGCCATGGTGAGAGGAAATCTAACCACCACACATGATGGACAGAGGCTCGGCGCAACCAGTTTGCAGCATGGCGGCCTCAAACGTGATCGGGCTCATTAACTGATTACACACACTCTGCTGATCACAAAAAATAAACTGACCGTTGGTTTGAGGAAAGAAACATGGCTGAGTGGGTGGACAAATAAATTCCTTCACTGCACATTTCCTCTCCAAGCGGAGTGGAATTAATTTTTCCGCATGTAATGACTTTGACCATCGTTTTTTTTTTGTTTAGAAAAAAACAATTAAATTAACATAACATCATTGTAGCATGGGATACAAATATATGGGGACCTTAAATAATGAACAGTTCTTGAATCCACAGTGAATTTAGATAGAAGAACATGCAGATATCAACGGTCACAACAATGGCCCCAGCTCTGCTGACTATCATGCAGTCGGACTTGTCGTGGCAGATGCATTAGTGGGTAAAGACATAAAGAGTAGAAGGGAGGCAGTGAAAGACAGCGGGGTGTGTGGCATCCAAAAGTGTTGCCCGATGGAATCAGCTCACATCAATACAGTGTGCATCAGTAAACAAGAACTGCCTCTCTGTCCCGCAGCAGCGCTCGCGGCTTCTGCCGCTGACGATATGGGACAGATAGGAACAGGCGTGGGGATGTGGGGCTGGGGTGGAGGTGGGGGCTAGGGGAAAAGATTGTTTTGCTCCAGTTTGTAGCTGTCAAGTCCCATTCTCATCCGCAAAGGTGATTTAATGGATGCTCCCTTTGGACTGGGACAGAGTAAACAGACAGATGAAACCCAACAGGAAGGTGAGAGGGGCCAGGAGAGGAACAAAGGGCAGCACTGCAGCGGACAATGCCCCGATTGGGCTGGACTACGGGCACTGATGAAAAAGGAGCCTTTTTGTGGAATGATTCAGACTCATCTCATCCCAGCAGACAGCAAAGGGCTGTCACAAGTCATATTGCATCAAAGAAACAAACAAACACAAACTAAAAGGCAGACCCTTTAACTTTTAGCTAATGGCATTCTAAACAATGTGCTGCACATGTAGATGAAAATATTATTTGACCCTGTGTAGTTAAGTGCAACTATATATCAAACTTTATGTTGTTGATGTTTATTTCACAAACTTAACTTATATAAAACTGGTAAGGAACACAAACACACTGTCAGCCAGATCTGATCACCAGTAATCTCTTCTTGTGTATGAGCCTAAAACAAAATAGCAAGAGTAAGAATCTAGAGCCACATTATTGGCTCAGTGAGGCCGTAAATAAAGTAGTCCTAATACAGCCACAAAGCTGTACATAGAGAAGTAAGTAGTTAGAAGTTATGAAATGATGTTCACCACCTATAAGGTTTACCATGTTCACCATCTTCATCTAACATGTTAGCCTGCTAATGTTTGCTAATGAGCACAAAACACAAAGTGCAACTGATATTTCATCAGAAACCAAAATACTGGACAAATTAAAATTTGACCTTGTGAATGGGTCAAATTTGTCTAGACATTAAACCGTTAACTCTCCTAAGACGGTCATGGCTAAAATTAGACATTGACCTCCAACAGTTAAGGTAAGGCATTGACCTCTAATGGTTAAGGAAACACATTGACCTCCAATGATTAAGGTAACGCATCGACCTCCAATGGTTACGGATAGGCATTTACCTCCAATGGTTCAGGTAAGGCATTGACCTCCGGTGGTTGAGGTTACCATATGTCATCGGGTAGCAAGTCTCACAATGCTTTTCGCAAATCTAAGAAAACCATACAGACATGACCCGGTGAATAGTCAAGAGGACACGTGACCAAAGTGATCACATCATCAGTGTCATTTTAATTCTTCAAAGTGACGGGCTCGCCATGATTCTTCCTTTGTGGTCCATGAATGCTTGCACAAGATGTCATGGAACTGTATCCAACCGCTATTAGATACATTTTTTGGGCCAATAATTGTGGGTTGACCAACTGACAAATGCATTTATTACAATTTTGTAAATTAAGACTTGGGGAAAGAACGTCAGTCAGTGAGAGAACTTTGACTAACCTTTGGGTGATAGTAGAGTTTCAATAGAGTCTCAGAGAAATAGAGAGACAAGTCATATGTAATTGTCTATTTGCTGCGTTTTAAAAAACAACTTACTGAGAGTGTTTGTCTCTTGCACTGCTCAAATTTCATGATCCCATTTTATGGCCAAAAACAAAAAGTTTTCCGTGCTCCTTGAAGTGGCATGTTTAAAGTAAATTAAAGTGTAGAGGGGCAAATGGTTTACTTGACAGCTGGTTTTGGTTATGGAATACACAGTGTACTGAAGTGGTGTCCTAGTGCGGTGGTAGTTTAGAGGCATTTAAAAACTCTCTCATGATTTCCTTCTCCTGAAAAACTTTGCAAGTCCTCTCCAGGAAGTTGTGAAAAGATAGCCTAATGAGAACAGAAAATGACCTTTTAACCTACCTGCCTTGAAACCATTACTTTAATTGAAACATACGAGCTCTTCCCTTTTGTAATGAAATAAAAGCCCCTAAATGGCCGTTAATGTTTCCGTGCACATACACATGTCTTAAGCCCTTTTAACCAAATTGACCTGAAGGCAACTGCTGCTTGCTTATGTAAAGAGTTAGTAGAGAAGCAGCTTTAAAAAAAAGCTTCTGCTCAACAGGCCACAGGCAGGACCTTAATGAAGAGACTTCTTCATTGGTAAGTAATGAGCACTGAAAGGGCCTGGGTTAGAGGGTTGGTGGGGGTCCTGCAGGGGCAGTGGTTGGATGTTAAAGCAGTATTTACTCCATGCCCCCGGGGGGGATGTGACTCAACTGCTCAAGGACCGGATTTAAGAAAGTGGGCGAGGACTGTGCACGCGCATGCGTGCGTGGACATCAAGGTTAGAGGGTGCCTCCGAGTCAAACACTTTCACGTGGCCGCCACCACCCCGCGTCCTTCATCCTCCTTACTCCTTCAGACACACGGGTGCACGAACACACAGAGACGCACTTCTTCCCTGTGTCTGCCCTTGTGTCTCCCGATGCCCCGGCCTCTGGCATCTCCTCTGTGTCGCATGTGACAGGTTGGAGATGTGACAGCTGTCCTCATGCCAGACCAAGTCTGGCCAAAGTCGCGACACACACAAACACACTCATCTGCAAACGCTACACGGGGGCTCCACTGCAGGGCTGGTACGGAGGAGGTAAGGGCACTCTGTCCGCCTTCTTCGCCCAACTTTAAATGTCATGCCTAACGTAATGGGTCGACTTGACTGACAGCAGGGTTGTTGTGCAAGGACATGTCCAGCTTCTAGGCGAGCGGCTTAAAGTGCCCTTGTACATGTGCTGGACACACAATGAGTTCAAGGCATTGAACATTGGCCCGGTTGATATGGTTCATTTATGGTGATGTGAAAGCTGTCAATTGAACACTAATGCAGACCAAACAACTGGACAGAGACCGCTTGAAAATGTGTGTCTCGGTCAGCTTCCTACTGGACTCTGGTTGCTTGTGGTGTAAAATAAATTTTAGGTATAGCAACCAGTGCCACATACTTAGTACTGGTAATATTAGCGTTGGGATGCACAACAAGTATCAATCTCACTCAACTTTTCTTGAGAAATGTTGTAGGTGTGTGAATGCTGCTTCAGCAGCACATCATTGTTCTTGTAATCTTTATTATTTTGACTTCTTCAGTACTCTTTTTTTTTATTTTGGTCGCCTGCTGATTCTGCATTCCTTCGGCTACAGAAGCCATTCAATCATCAACAAATTCTGCTCTTTGAGCGACTTACAATACTTTTAAAAATAATTCAGAAATTCCTACAGTTAAACTTTTTGCGTAATATCTCTTAAAACCCTTAAAACTCAAGCACAATTTACAATTGTTGCAATTCTTAAAAAAAAATTAAATGTAAATGTCCTTTAAGACATGTTGAAACCCATCACATAGCAGCGCTATAATGTATCTTCCACGTTCAATGTCAAGAGCCTTGAAGAGAGCGTAAACACAACCATCGGCCAAAACAACATGCAAAATAATACTTTGGATCCTACAACGGAATGAAGTGAATGGATGTCTGACATACTGAATTATACATTTGTGCCAGCATTTTCACAAGTTTGATAGAGACTTGTGCTGCCGCACCCTGAGGGTGGGTACGCACGGGGTCAAGGTGGCAGCTGCCAAAATGTCTCATTGCGTGACATGAAATGTTCTGATTGAGAAAGAGAGTTGAGGATATTGTTCCTAATGATGTGGAGCTGCTGCTGCTTGTGGGGAGGGGATGAGCAGAAATGTGGTGTACTCCAGGGGCCATGATGAGCCCCGCTTCCTCCATCTCAAAATACGGAACATGCAAGCGCAAGTCACCGCAACCCAAATTGGCACGCATGTCCAAGAGGACCGAGCGTCCTCTTGCGTAATATCTGACCTATCCCACGCTTGTCTCTTCCTCGAACTCTCCATTCCAACGAACCCTGCGCTCACGTTTAAAACTGATGTAAGACAGCCACGGCAATGATTAACCAGATGACTTTGCGTCACCCACATAGTTGCACCTTGTGCCAGGGCTCAGCTTTTGGCATGAGGACAATAGGCGAGAGATTACAGAGCACACATGCTCCACCTGCAACCGTGTTGGCAGAACAGGACCCGAACACACCTCAACACTGCCCTGCTGCTGCAGCCACAAAAGCTTTGTGCATGGGGCGTGTTTGTAAACTGAAGAATAGGGATATGCTTGTGTGCGTGCCTATCTGTGGAGCATGCAAGTCTTTCAGTGCGATGGGGGGTGGCAACAAATGCTAACCTTCAAGAATGTTCCCAAGTTAATTGCTTTAGTGAATGCAGCTATGCCGTCTGCACACATTGCAGACTAGAGCAAAGATTCCTTCTCTTATGTCATCCACTCAATTAAGATTGAAAGATTTGGCCAATTGAGTGTTGAGTGATTCCCATTAATAGTTTTCAAGTAAATGCGGCATTGATTGATATAGAGCAGGGGTCAGGCGGACCGCCGTCCGGAAAACCGATAGATAATTGAGAATTAAGTTAAATTAATCTTTCTTAAATTGAGTACTTTTTAAATTTTTTTTTTTTAAAGCTTTCCATTTTAAATCCAGCCTTTTATTTTACTTGAAATAAGATAAGATAATGTATTTATTATTACTGTATGTATTATTTATAATTAATCCAGTTCAATTGGAAATCTGTAATAATTCTCTATTTAATTTACAGTCAGTTGTTGACTACATACAGACGTTGGCTACTTCAATACATATGGCACAAAATCATAGAGCGCAAATTTGACATTATTGTGTTCCAGACCTTTGCATGAGGAAATGCCCTCTAACTGAACTTCACTGAATTTCAGTTGTATACCCTGATATAGAGGGTAAAACAGAAATGTTGACTGTGTGGCTTTGACATTATTTTCTCTCAAATCAACAAATCCTCATTAAGTATGATTTCTTGCAAAAAGTTATTGAGTTATCTTTCGTGCGTTCTCCTACAAGTGATCAGTGCACCTGTGCAGAAACGTTTGGTGAGGCTACTTAGACTACTTAGGCTTACGAAAAGATTGTGGTGGGCTGGACCCGAATATTTGACTATTTGAATATTCATTCGATTGCGCATCTTACATGCAAATCATAATGCATACATTTTCCTTGGTGTAAGTACAAACAGTGAATAAGAACAGCCTCTTAAAGTACGTGTGATAGAACAATTTCAATTGAAAACGGCATGATGGTTGACACGACTTTTCAAAGAAAGAGATGTTCGCAGCTGTGTTTCCAATTTCAAGCAGGTCTTTGATATGTCAGCCCAGTGCAAATAATGTACAAGTTCCTCTGACTCAACAACAAGTTAGTTAGTAGTGGTAAGTGAGGAAATATGGGGACAAAAGAGTAACTTTGATGCAAGAACAGTGGCTGCAGTTTCAGGGGCCAAACTTTCTCAGTTATTGACTTCATTGAAATGCCATGGACCAGTCAAAAAGGCCCTGCAGTCACGTACAACAGAAACAACTGGAAACAAGTCACAAGTGCAGTGTGTTGCAAAATACCTCGACAGTGGTGTCTCCACCCCAACAACCCACACGCTTAGCCTCCCCTGCTTGGAAATGAGACACCTATTACTGAGTCATAGCCATGGGTGAAATACAGCTCAGTGCAACCAGCTGGGCCAAATGCACTACGAGCCTTTAGCGGGGACTTAATGCATAGAACAGTTGAGAGCACAGCGTACTGCAATAATGCAAAGTTGTCTAAAAAGTTTGGATCAAACAGATGAGATATGTTTTTTTTTTCTTCATCATTCCGGGGGTTCCGCTTCTCTCCGCAACTGTTTGCGACAATAACTGGCAGATGACCAACACAAACGCCACTACGACACTCTCTCTGATCGTAATTTCACCGAAACGCGAGTCATATGTGCGTCTGTGGCCAAGTGTCACTGATAGTGTGTCACAAATAGCATGTCACCGCAGTGATCTGGCTTTCGCAGTACTGCCTGTGCGAACATCCTGTGTGTGTGTGTGTGTGTGTGTGTGTGTGTGTGTGACGCTAGGAGCCTGGAAGCCACAAGGGTGACTCAAGTATGTGTTTGCATGTGGATAACAGCATGCCTATGTGTTTTTCGAGAAATGAACAAATGCACGTATGTTCACGCTGATGACACAACACGGGGTGACCTACAAGTCAAGTGCCACGTGACCTCTCGACCTTGTGGTGACGGCACTGTGTGTAACATCTTCAATCTCAAATTCTTTTTTCCACCCCCCTCCCTGTTTTGTGTGACCAGAGATCACATGTAAAAGCAACACAAGCACTCGCCGCAAACCTTCTTCTCAAAAAGACCAGAGTTGGAGCGGAGGGCCTCACACACTGGCTCGCTTATTGTGGCATTTTCTGGGGGTGATAATTGTAATTGGATTAATATTGCTTCACTGGCAGTGTTGCAGGGTGTTTTTGTCAGTTAATGAGACTAATCCGGTCATTTGAACCACTGCAGCCCCTTACTCCTATTTGGGGACTGATGGGACGTTGGGCCTAAATAACCGTGAAATAAAGCCATTTACTGCCTATTGGTCCATGCGATGTGAGGAAAAAATATATTTTGCTCGTCTAGCTTGAAAATGTTCTCCGTTTGAAGGCATTTATCAATTTAACATCAACCTTAAATAAACCGCTTCACGCATTTCTAACTTCTGAGAGGTGTTGCTGAATTGAAGCTGCGTGAATATAACAGTAACAATAATTATATTTATTACTATGGACTGCTGACAACGGCAGATTCAATGTTATCTTACTTTTACCACACAACTGTAACCTATGATAGCACGAGGGAGAGAGACAAAGCATCCCAAAAAACAGTATCCTCCTTACCATCCAAGAGGATTAAGGGAGTATAACACATTTATTGGTAAGAACCGTTGATAAATAAGAGTGCAAGACATATTTCTTTAATCCTTTCCAGGCTTTGAAATTAGGGTTGGGGTTTGATAGCATTTCATCCAATCCATCATTTAATCTATTTTACCAGTAAATAAATATTTATTAAATTAGTTTGCCAAAGGTTAGGTGAACATTATTCCTGATCGACTCTTCCTGCAGGGATGGACCTTTCTGTTTAGTTTTGTCATTCAAATATCAGCTATAAAATGTGGATTCACAGTTTATGTTAGCATAATTATATGGGTTCAAGGGTGGACATCAGTTCAAGGGGGAAAAAAAGGTAATAACAGTAGTGTATATTAAAATACCGCCTCCTCGTCTCCACCCACGTCTTGAGAACTACCTATGCAACAATGTGCCATTTTTCTTCTTGCAAGCCAATCAGAGCAGACTCATTTTTTCGGGGTGAGTGGGTCTTAAAGAGACGGGTGCTAAAACGGAGTCATTCGGACAGAAAGTTAGAAAAATAATATAAGAAAAATAACGTTTTCAATCATATAAACATGTTCTAGTAGAAACCCCAAATAGAAGCATCAACCTGACAATGTTCGTCATGCGTTTTCTTTAAGCTTTTGTACGTTGCTTTTGAGAAATGAAAAGGAAGACAGAGAAGGAACACTCGGGCAGTAAAAGTCAGATTGTTTGTTATTGTGGGGCTTTTTTTTCCAAGTCATTGGTAAGCCAAGGGTAAGCAAAGGCCAGGACAAATGAGCACAGACAGGCAACATATAGAGACACAATTTCCCCCTGAAGCCACCAATGTGTTAATAAAAAGCCTCCAGAAGGCGGTATGAGGCGCGCAGAAGGACAAGGAATTGAGCATTAAATGAAAGCTGAATAACATCAGGGTTGAAGTCAGAAAAACAAAGGATTAGTAAGAACATTTGGAGGTGTTAAAGAAAAAGGAAAAACACATATAGATAGTGTACAACTTGATGTAGAGCGAAGGCGGAAAGTAGGCCAGTTAGAAGTAATTCCATGGAGGCGTGGAGAAGTGTGGGGCGGCGGAGGAACAGGGGGGGGGGGGGGGGGGGGGGGGGGGGGTGATGTTCTCCTGAGACCGTAATACTGGAATCCTCTGATGCTCAGCTGGGGGTACAAGCAGGTGGGTGGGAATCTTTTGTTTGGAGACGCGGTGTGGGTGGTTATGGGGGAGGAGAGTGGGATTGGGGGTGTTTGGGATTGGGCGATTGTGGATCGCAGATCCGCCGAGAAAGAAAAGGAGGCGGAGTCACCTTTGGTATCAGGGAGCCACGTTGCACGTTGGGGTGGGGGGGGGGGGGTCACTGGAGCATTAGGGAGTGGAATCGAGCTCCGTGCTCTGCAAGCGTTCCCTCCTGAGGCTTCTTTCCCTTTTAATTCACGCCTTCATCTCCTTCAACAATCTTTTTTCATTTAATTCCACGCTTCTAAAAAAATGGAAGCATCCTATTTTACATGTCCTTCCTGATCGAGAAGATGGGTGCTGTATTTATATGCACTCCTTGAGATGTAAAGATCATGAGTGAAGGGGGGGGGGTATTATTTTTTTTATAACAGGCTGGCAGAAAAATAAAGAGCAGAAATGTATGTCACTTGAAGTAATTTGAGATAAGCCTATTTTTAACGCTTCCATAGACTTAGCCAAGGAACAACACAAGAGGAATGTATTAGAAGGGTATTAGACATGTGTTAAACATATTTGAAGGTTCTGATAGTTAAAGAGAATGTTAGATTATAATGTAATTGATGATTATACTGTAGATTTAAACATTTAAATTTTATTCAAAAGTATGAAGCCTTTTATATACATATATATATATATATATATATATATATATATATATATATATATATACATACACATATATATATATATATATGTGTATATATATATATATGTGTATATATACATACACACATATATATATGTGTGTATGTATATATATATATATATATATATATATATATATATATATATATATATACACACACACATATATATATGTGTATGTATATATATATATATATATATATATATATATATACACACACACACACACACACACATATATATATATATATATACACATACATACACATATATATATACATACACCACGAGCATGAAGTACGTCTGAAAGGCGTCACACAGCATTGATGCCAGCCAAGAGCTACCCAAACAACCAGTGGAGCGAATCTTCGTTAGACTACTTTGGATGCGGCGTGCAGGAGAACTGTGGATAAACCAACACAGGAACAATGAACACATGAACAATGAACACATGAACACATGAACAATGAACACATGAACACAGGAACAATGAACACATGAACACATGAACAATGAACACATGAACAATGAACACATGCCTCGGCCAAGTGGAGAGCAGCGGACTGCAGGCCGATTACTGTCGTGCAAGATGTCGGTCTGAGGAGCGTCCTGAGAATCACAACGAAAGACGGCGTACGAGCCTCAAGACGCACCGTCGATTTGTATGAAACGGAGCGGACTACAAAGATGGCGGCGTTACAACGTGCACCAACTGTTGCTCTCACTGGAGACGACTGGACATCGCTGGGTACCACAGTTATCTCAGAGTCACAGTTCATTATATTGATGAACTGGGAGCTGCATTCACGTACTTTGACTGTCATGACAACAGCAGACAGACATGCTGCAGAAACGTGGGCAGAACATTGTAATCACGCTACACAGCAGTGGACTGTTTACAATCAAGTCAGCACACTTACTAGTGAAAGAAATATGATTGCAGTGCGTTTGACAAAGTCCTGGCCAAATACAGAAAGGTTATGGGCCACTTTAACTCACTGTGGGTAACTACTTAATCTGTATTTATCTTTCTTTGACTGAAATTCTCTAAAGGAAATCCACAGGCTGTACAGACTAAAGGTCTCCTGCACAGTAAATTCCAGCTGTGTACTTTCTTTAGTGCTAGACCACTTAACGTCACTCTAACAGGGACCCTAACTACTGAACATACACTGTAATGCTGTTCCCTGATATATATATATATATATAAATAAATAAATCATGGTAATTTAAATGAAGGAATCTGAAAAACTATCGCGGACCCCCCTTTGACAAGCCTTGGTCTAAAAGTGCAAACTAATCCAACAGCCACTGCATTTACTGTACGTTTTCAGCATATGTACACAAGACACTGAAAACAAACATACTAAACAGCCAAAAGGAAAAAAACGAAAAACAAAACAAGTGTCACCACCATTGACAGACATACTGAGCAAATATGCTCCCTTGTTGCATGTTTGCCATGACATCACGAGACGAGGGATGACTCAATTACAGTGAGGAATATGGTATTCATCATGTGCAAACAATTAGAAATTCTCCGGCGTCAGAGGCATTCTGTGGCATTAGTCAGTGCATATGGTCCCACACCTATTTATGATATGATGAGGCAAGACTTGATAGGCCGAGTGCGCGTCATCATCGATGGGACGTGAGGGCACGGAGGGGTCTCTGATGAATTCTCACATGAGGATTACAAGACAAATATGGCAGCACTGTATGCAAGAATGGGAAATAAATAATAATAATAATAAATAAATAAAAAACAGGAGGGAGAAGGCGAGGAGATGGGAGCTGTCACAAAGCTGAGAGAAGGTGAAATACATGAAAAGGTCAAGGAGCTCACGTTGTTGCAAACCACCTCGTCTTGCGGCCGGGGTCTGGTGCCACTAGTCATGTGTCACAACAAGGGATGAAGGAGGATGCCTGACTCCTCCACCTCGGGGCACGACCTTTCTGACAACCGGGCTGTCAATGCAGCACCAAGGGTCGTTGCCGCAAGTGATGGAGGAGGGGAGGACGAACAACACAAAAGGCCGTTTCCATCCATATTCGAACCAACAACTAACCCCCTGACCTTTTCCCACTTCTCTTTATTTACACTTTTTTATGTCCTGAATGCAAACAGTGACATCTTCAATAAAGTTAATCTAATCAACGTGGCACAGGATTTATATGCACAAATGCACAGGTGTTTTCAGCTATTAGTCTTAATTAGGTTGAAATTGGGTGCAGCCAATGCTGAAAATTATGTAACATCATTGGTGGATGAAGTCACCGTGGTTTTTGTCCGTCGCCATCTTGTTTTTTAGGAACCAGAAGCGACACGAGGGTGAAGTACAAACGAACTCTGAACAAGAAATGTTACAAATAACATTCATGAAGTGAAAACACAAGGGGATCTTTACTGAGGGAATAAATTAGTCATTTTCTCATAGACTTCTATACAATCAGACTTCTTTTCGCATTGGCTTCGTTTTCCAGCACACGAGGTTGCCGTCTGGTACAAGCAAGAATAATAAAGTCATTCACTTCCATTTGTAAGAATGTGCCTCTGGTTTAGGTGTGAGCTCTGGACCGCTCAAACTGATATGGAGGCCAAAAGGTCACCTTGGTTGGACTTGGACCTGTAAAACAGCAAGCCTCTTCAATGTTCAACAAATATGCCTGTCTGTCATGAAGGACGTTCTGACGTGAAGGATGGAAAAGAAAGAGTGTAACGAATAATGTTACTCAAATAAGGCTGTTGCACGTTTGCGTGTGCTATCAGGACGTTGCAGTAAAAGGATCATGCACCGGTTTGTTGTTCATGTGCCTCCTTGCGTGAGTGTTTTACAACAAACAAAACGAGGATCCACTCCAAAAAGCAAAAGCCACCCCGCCCTGGCAAGTGCAAATACAGTGAGGGAGATGTGTATCAGGCACAGCGTGCACATATCCACACACTTCTTTGTGATAAAGCACAAGCTGTATATTATGTGTCATGTCTCGTTTATTTAATGTTTTAAATATGACCCACCAAGGGGGTCGATATGAAATAGCTTCAAGTTATCTCAAGTTCAAAGCATGAAGTGGCAGGATTTATGTTTAGTATTGTACAAGGTCCTTTACAAATAAAAATAAAAATGACAACAAATACATAACTCTGATTTGCCTTGAGATATTGACATTAGTCGCCTACCCAGCTGCGACCGCCAATATCAGTAATGGTTATGTCGTAACCCAAAGGTCAAGTTCAAATATTTACCTTTGGCTCTCTTGGGTGTTTCTGGGTGTGGACATCACCGACCACAAATTGATATTTACTAGAGCACGGATACTTTCTGGTTTGCATGGGCTTTCTATTCTTAGGATTCAGACGAAGGTTATAGGACATCCAGCTGTCTACATGTCCAGTCATACCTATTCCAGGCCATTCTATGGAGTCCCACTGAGCAGTACATTATAATGACCTCAGTGACCTTTTCACATAATGCTAGTAAGATCACTATGATGAACTCGTACAGTGTGGTTCACTGCATGCTATTACAGAACAGAAAAACATAATGGCGTGACGTTATAAGAGCTTCTCTGTGCTTTGTTTATATATACCAAGTCCGGCCATGCGTGTATGTAAGTGCACATGATGAGCGTGCCCCACTTGCCAGCTAATGGCCGCCGCTCTACACTACGTTCATATGGTGGTTACCAGCTGCCCTTATTCAGGGAAACACTGTTAGCTCTGTCAGCACTGTTGCCATTGTTTGCGCTGTTTGCACCGTTAGCTGCTAGCTGCTAGCCGCTAGCTCAGCTGTCGCCATGTTGAGAGTGGCACGTAGGCAATACATGTGCTCTGAATTCCATAGAGAGAACTTTTAACTAAAATTATATTAACATGACACACTTTCCACCGGAAAGGGGGAGTTTTCGGAAGGAGGAAAATACACAGAATTTGAGGGCATTTAATTTGGTCTAAAAACAGCAGTTTGGAAGGCCATGGATCCCTCTAGTGCATCATAAATATCAGTTAAGACAGGGATCTGCTTTTCGGTTATGCAACTAAGTGTGGACCCTGGAAACTAAAGAGTACACAGAGAGTACACAGGGACACAAAGGCCAATACAAAGCGTATTAACTAACTTTAAATCTTTGCCATCAGAGAGAAAGCCTTACAGTTACAGCTGCAATGTGAGTCAAATGCTTTCACTGCAACAGGTGCTTTTTCACGGAGGCCTCAGAGACCAGTCACATGCACTAATGATTAAAAACATTATATAACAATGTGTGCGGCTGTGACAGTTACCCCCAAACATTATTTGTTAACACGCTAGTACACAGGTGTTCTTTGATTTCAGTGCTGTGCCCACAAAGGAAAAGTATGACTGTGCTGTGCTTTCTTCGTGACAGTCTGGAACACGAGTGAGATGAAAGCACGTTACTGTTAACATGGGCAACTTCATCCAGACTCCCTTTAACTTTGTGTGACATTTTCTCAGAGAGCTGAAAGTCGATGGAGTACCAGATGTGAAGCCACCTGGTAGTAATCACAGCAGGGCTCTCAAATCCATGGAGCTTGTGAAGAAGACAAACCAGATACAAAAGGTCTGGACTTCCAACAAAGAGGCTCAATTACTGACCTCAATCAATAAACCACAGGTTCATGCAGTCTCAATGTCCTGCTTACTATGGCAAGCAAACTTGTGGACTTTAAAAAAGAAAGAATAAAAGGATAATAAGGATGGAATTTGCGACAACTTGTCAGAGCTACCATGGAGCCCACACTGTCACTAACTACTCTCCCTGAAGAAATGTTATCTAGTTTATGGAAAAACTAAAAAGGTAATTTCAAAGAGAAGCAGAAGAGTCAACTATATGCGTTTGAAGGATTTATCCAGGAAGTCAAACTGACTGAGCAGTGAAAAAAGGTTAAAAAGATATAGTCAAGCGAAAGCTAAAGTCTACACATCCCAGTGTAAAAGTGAACCACCACATCACATGGAAATCCAGACAGAAGAACAACTCTGTTCCTTTTTATTCACTGTTACAATCATTAAAAAGCAGCATGTGTGTACATTCAGTATACCTTCAGTAGCTGGCGTAGCATAGACGTGCCAATGCTAGTAAATGATGTGCGAACGTATTATGTTAGCTCCAAAGGTTTTTTATGTGGAAACGCAACATTTTAGAAACGTACATCTCCTGCTCAAGGTAATAATTTGCGCTATTATGGCAAGGTTTAACTACGGAGAGCTCCAAATCGACTAAACCAGCCTGAACATGAAAACTAATCTGATACAACGCATGGAGTCTATGGAGCAGAGCCAGATAGTTGTCGGACCCCGGTGAGAGCTGGTCGATGCTACGCTATGATTGGTCATATGATTGGTCATATGATTGGCGTTCGAGGGACGGGACTTAGAGAAGTCTCAGTTGTTAAAATTATGAAATTATGTAATTTCCTAATGTCACAAAAAAAAGCCACATCCACAATTCTTTTATTATATTCATGTTACTTCAACGTTGTAATACTAAAGTCCCGGTTGATTTGGCAACACCTCTGGTTAGTGGTGGTAGCGTTTTAATGAGGTCTGTCAGAAATACAACACAAACTGGTGTGTCTTTCCACTGTCGGTTCGAACCCCAGCAATTAATACTTAGCATTTCCAATTACTGCTTCACAGTAAACGCCACTCATTTTTGTCGATCAGCAGTAAGAAATGCCCAGTTTACATTAGCATTACTAAAGCTCTGATACAGCCGTATGAGAGTCAAGAGAGGAGCCAACTCCTATTACTCGCTTAATAGTAGGGGTGGGAAATGGCCATTTATACGCTTTTTCTCTTGCTGATTTAATTAGGTTACAATTTGCACTACATTTGGTGGTAAACATGGTTAGTGAGGCTGATATCAAGGGTCCGCTGGATAACATGTGCGCATTGTTTCCTTTGAATCCCTTGTGCATGTGAAGGACTTTTTAAACCAACACGGGAATTGGGGCCACTTAAAATAAAAAAACACACACACATATATATATATATATATATATATATATATATATATGATAGATGCAATTTAAGTATATTGAAAAGGCTATTGCCATATCAAAAACAGGGTTTTATTTTCATAAATTCTTTAACAACGATTTCCCAATGGATGAATACTATATCCCTCCTTTTTTATTTATTTTGTATTCATTTAATTTCAATTTTTTACAAAATAATGACACTAAACATTAGTATAGATAAACATTATAGACAATAATTGTACTAAAGAGCATTTGAGAGTGTCTACACAGATCTTTTTACAAGCCTAAATCAGAAAGGACCCTGGTCTTTTAACCCTAAAATCCACAAAAGGACTTACTTCGGTTAGGTAACAACCCACTGACCCACCGACCCCCTCTCTTTTGCAACCGCATCCAGAACTCTTGCAACAGAGACGTTTAAGTTTGCTGTGTCAGCAAACTCAGGAGAGGGGTGTGCATTTCCTGCCGTCAGATAATACCCATATATGGTATAATTTAGTAACGGTATTGATTGGAAACAAGTAATTGTAAATACACAACAACTAATGACACAATCAGTAATTGAAATATTGCTACAGTTAGTACATGAAGATACAAAGAAGTAAATAATATCTTAAGAATAAAAATTTAATTTATTTAAAAACTTCCCACTTCTGTTTTAGAGCTGCTACGTCTGACATTTAAAGTCCTCTTCAAGAGCATACCAAGCCATAGTACATCCACCATTTAAAAGCCACATAATTGTTTATCTGCGTGGAAGCATTGGCTGGCCTTTTCAGATTTTACTGGTACACTGCATTAGTGAAGCCCAAACTGGCAATTACTTGACGATGTCTTTTGGGCAACTTGCTTCCCTACTAAATGCCATGTCTCAATGCTATACAGACAGGCCATCACTCAGCAACAAGACTTTCAAAAAGTCACCATGAAAACAAAATTCCCCCCCGATATGCTTTGGTTCTACTCTTCATGTATTTCAAACACAAAGCTCTAGATTGGCTTTGCATTTTCAGTGCTGGAAGTAGCAAATGTCATTTTCATATGGTATGCACGTTTCAAAGAGAGCGTACTGGTTCTGAGAAAAATGGGTCTTGACTTCACGCCCCACCACATGTTAGATGACAGTAATCCCTGGTTACGTCATTTAATGTATCATATTCATTTAAAAATAAATAAATGTGGATTCTTTTTAAAAAATATAAAAATGAAAATAAAACATTATGCCCATTTCCGTAAATTCTCAATTAATGCTGTTTATCATATACTGTTGAGTTTAACTTTTGCACGCTCTTTTTACCTCGAAAACCGCTAAACATTTGCTCAACCTAAATGACACCACAGGGACCACATCACCGTTGTGTCATTGGGTAGCTGCTATAAAGTACGTGCACAGATGCAGCAGGAGAAGGACTAACATATGTTTTGCAGAGCACCACGAGAGGCTGTGCAAAAAGAAAGAGATGAGACAGAAGAGGCAGGACTGAGGCAACAAGCAGAACACTCTAGGCATTATGGGAGTAACCTGCAATTATTTTATAGCTCTTAAGATTCCTGAGCTCTTAGTCGGTGTTTACCGTGCAAGGGCACGGCAAGGCCACAAATTACAACCATTTGCTTTGGCACCAAACGCTCAACAGTCACGCACAGGCCTCAGCTCTCTATCAAAGAAGCAGACAGGCCGAGAATAGAAAGACAAAAAGGTGACGGGTGGACGGCAACCATTAGGTAATTATTTTGGGCTTTTGTTTTGTTTTTCCTTCTGTCATGTGTTTCCACAGTTGGTAATGCAACAGTCTTTTCAGACTGCATAATCCAGTAACAGCTAATGCTACTTGATTAGTTCCCTCAGCTCTTTTAACCTAATGTGAAGACATGTGGTCAAAACCACAACCAGCAGGTCGTGTCAACAGAAGAATGAGGCAGTCGAAGAAGACACAAGCGCCACTGAGTTCCCTTCTCTGGTCACGACACGGCAAAAGACACAAACAGACAGCAGAGACAGCTGTAACGGCCGATCGAGGTCGACATGAGATAGCCTTAATGGATCCTTAATGATGGGCATGTTGTGTTCATGCATGCGTGTGCGTTCGTGTAGTGGCCATAGTATGGTTTTCCAGGACTGCGTAGAGAGTTGTGAAAGACTTCTCATGTGACGCAATGGGATGTCTTCAGCCACGACTTCTCCAAAAACTCAACTGCCTCGCAAGTGGAGGACGTAAGCTGGACTGAAAACCGCAACAAGAAAAGCCTCAAGAGCGGTTGAGAAAGGAGTGACAATTATGTGGCAACCGGAAAGGTACGGTCACTGCAACTGCTGTAAACAGGTTTTGGAACTGTTTTGCCCATATCTGGGGAGAATTCAACCAAATATGGATAGGATTCGACCTGATTTAGGTGGAATGAGACCAGATTTAGGTAGAACTAGACCAGATTTAGGTAGAATAAAACCAGATTTAGGTAGAATGAGGCCAGATTGAGGTAGAACGAGGCCAGATTTGGGTAGAATGAGGCCAGATTGAGGTAGAACAAGGCCAGATTTGGGTAGAATGAGGCCAGATTGAGGTAGAACAAGGCCAGATTTGGGTAGAATGAGACCAGATTTGGGTAGAATGAGATCAGAAATGGGTAGAACGAGAATAGATTGAGGTAGAACAAGGCCAGATTTGGGTAGATTTGGACCAGATTTAGGTAGAGAAATATGGGTAGAATGATACAAGATGTAGGTAGAATTAGACCAGATTTAGGGAGAATGAGACTACCGGTAGATATGGGTAGAATGAGAATAGATATGGGTAGAATTAGACCAGATTTAGGGAGAATGAGACTACATGGGTAGAGTGAGACTAGATGTGGGTAGAATGAGACCAGATTTAGGTAGAATGAGACCAGATTTAGGTAGAATGAGACCAGATTTAGAGAGGATGAGGCTAGATTTAGGTAGAATGAGACCAGATTCAGGTAGAATGAGACCATATTTAGGTAGAATGAGACTAGATGTGGGTAGAGTGAGACCAGATTTAGGTAGAATGAGACTAGATGTGGGTAGAGTGAGATCAGATTTAGGTAGAATGAGACCAGATTTAGGTAGAATGAGATCAGATTTAGGTAGAATGAGACCAGATTTAGGTAGAATGAGACCAAATTTAGGTAGAGTGAGACCAGATTTAGGTAGAATGAGACATTATGGGTAGAATGAGACTAGATGTGGGTAGAATGAGACCAGATTTAGGTAGAATGAGGCATTATGGGTAGAATGAGACTAGATGTGGGTAGAATAAGACCAGAATCTGGGTGTCAGTAATCTGAAAATCAGTTCACTACTTGGTCATAGCTGACTGTTAACATTCTCAATCTATTTTAAAACCTCTCTTGGAGAAACATAATTGGTCAATAAAGAAATACATAGAGGTGAAGAGTGGGATATTAATCAGACACCTGAAGTAATCAGGAGCTGCCCTTATGCTCAAGCGATCCTTCATGTTTGATCCCTCCATAACTCATTTAACAGTAAACCAGTAGGTGCTAGATATGAGTTTGTTCTTTTTATATTTGCGGTGTACAAACCCACAGCGTAAAGGTTAATCATTCAAATTATATTTTTAACTCTGTATTGCTGAATGCCCTTGAGCAACTTAGCAATGTAAACAACATGGGTGCGGTGAGGGCTGAACAATGCATTTATTATATCTAATGTGCTATTTCAGTGCAGTTTCCAAATCAAAGCCGTCTACAGCAGTGAGTGCCAAACTTTTTTTTTCAGGGGCCCACCTGAAAAATGACAAACCATCCCAATTCACAATAAGCCATTTGTTTGGGCTATTTCAGCATCACCGTATATTATCTTGAATAATAATGATTTCAAAGCTATACAAGATCGATAACTTGTGTTATTAAAAACATATTGTAGAAATAAGTCTTAAATAAAAGATTAAAGAAGAAATTCTGCAAATTTATTTGGTGACCCAAATCAAATCTCTGCAGTATCTTCAGGTCTTCAGTCTGATATTAAAACGTTATCGGAAGTGACTTATCAGTAATCATTATTACCATGAGTCGCCAACAATGCAACAATGTTATCAATGAAGATAACCCCGCCTTTTGAATGTCAGGATATGTCATTACTTTTGATTGATTTTAACTATTGTGTTCCATATCCTAATAAATATGAGGTTAATTGGTGATTTATATATTTTTTATATTGGAAACGCTGCAGGTGTACGTCCATGGATGGATGGAAGTGGACGCAAAATTTGATATTTTCTCTGACTTGTTTTTTAAAAGAAGCAGCCTGGGAGAACTTCAACAACAAACAACTGCATTATTATTTCATCTGATTAATTTCTTGCAGGAACAAGATACTATTGTCATGACGTGTGGGGAGATGAACTAGTTTTGTTCAGTAAAACAATAGAACACAAATACAGGACACATTCAGCCACATTCATAGGAAATAATAGCGATGTGAATAGGAATAGTTTTATCCGTCAGATACATTTCAATTGCATCTTCTCCTCAAATTGCTCAGCTCGGGTGGGGTCAGTGAACTGTGTATTTGTCTGTATTGTTGATTTTACTATTAGCAATATTGATTTGTATTTCTTACATTACTTTAATTGTTGGACCCTCCCGAGGTGGAAGACGGTGCCATTGTTGAGCACAGCCCTCAGGAGTTTCAGGAACATGTTTTAAGAGCATCATTAGAGGACAATTTGTTGTCTCCCCCTCTGTGATGCATTTAACAAAGCTGATTTGTAGCTCATAAAATAGTAGGAGGAATTATTTAAATGAGAAAAGTCAGGATCCACAAAGCCCCCCCAACTTAACAATATTGAATTATAATCAAGATATTAACTTGCAAAGACAGCCCAAGATGATTTTTTTTGTATTTTTATTATTATTCATAAATTGAGTATTCCGTTGTTATTTAAAAAAAAAAAAAAAGAAGATGAAAAAGGTTCAGCGATGCAACATTTGCTTCAGGTTCATTTAAGGGTTAACATTTGAATGAAAGAATAAAAAAACAAGACGGGAAATGAAAAGGAAGCGCAGAAATGACAGTGGCACCACAAACGAAAAGACGGGACGAGAGCCAGAGGCTCTGCTTCACCCTGACCCTCCCCTGCCCTGCCAGCCGCTGCATGCGGAACTCTGAAGGTTAAAGTGTGTGTGAGTGTGTATGTGTGTGTGTGTGTAGGGGGAGGGGAGAGGGACGAGGATGCGGGCCCAAAAATAATTAGAGTAAAATTAATTAGATGTAAGTGCTCTTGTTGCACAGACAAACCCTCAATGCAACCCTCCCTCAGGTCAGGGGAGGGGGAAGCCAAATTGACCTGGGGGAGTTGGATCCTGGTTGCCGGGCTTTGGAGAGACTCGGCATGAAAATACAAATGAAACAACAGTGTACAAATACAATTCTGTCCTATTTGCTTTCTTGCAGAGAGTTAGATACCGCTGTCATATATGGGAAAAATAAGACTGAATCCAGCAGCTGGGTTAGCTTAACTTAGCTTAGCACAAAGACTAAGCTAAGCTAAGCTGTGGCCTTAAATATAACAGAGAGATTTTGGGCATAGGATCGATCTTTCCATCCAACTCCCACACCAGAAAGCGAATGAGCGCATTTCCCCAAATCGTTGACCTATTCCTTTAACTGTGCTGCCAACAAAGACCGGAAATACTGCAAACTAACCCGGAAGCATCACCATCCAATAAAGCACGCACAAGCTTAGAGTTAAAAAACAAAACAAACAGCAATTAGACCCATCGGCAATTAGAAACTGTACTTTTCGCTGCTTTAACAGACACTGTCAGCACGGCACACGTTGTCAGGATTTGTACCGACAACCACTGAACATTTGTGTCTGTTGTTATATAATTTATTTAGTTAAATAGATGTTCAGCTTGCAACTCAAACATTTCTGTTCATTTGTCAGGTTTTTAATCTACTATTCGGGAATCTTTAAGCTCAAGGGACATTGCTGCATGTATGGTTATCTCACACGGAGCTGCAGATTAGAGCAGATATTAATTAGCTCACAAGACGGGTCACCTGAAACGTCCAATTAGATCAATGGCAGCTGCTCGAGGCCCCTCAAACACATGCACGCACACACACATGCACACGCACACACACACAGTTTGGAGCTGGTGACATGGGCCAGTGCTTGTGGGGGAAACCAAGCTCAAGTGAAGCGAGAGCAGAGGGCTCAGTCACGAAGGTGGCGTCACTCCGTGCTGATCGGTGAGGACATTTAGAGGCGAGCCGCCGCCGCACATACACGTACGCTGCTGAGTGAGCGCGGACGAGACGCAAAAAAGGGACATCCTTTAACCAAAAGGTCACATCTGTAATCAGACTTTTGAGTAGCAGGAAGCAGGACAATAATTCTTTAGCAGAGTTAGAGCTGGTCGATATGGCCTGAAAATAAAATCTCAGATTTACAATTTAAATAAATGAAAAAAAAACTAAGCCTGAAAAAAAGACTAATGAGATATTAAGTGTGGCCAAACTTCAATCTTTTTCCAATTAAAAAAAGGTAACAAAAGGTATTGTATCCGTGAAGAAAAAAAAGTAGCTTTTTAAACGATTAAACGTGTGTTATTGTGTGTGGCCATGACGATGGAGAGGTACTTCCTGGACACATGACAGCAAATGTGCTTCAACATGTTGGATGCATTTCTAATCACATCCGACACCCCGTCCTCTTCTAATACTCAGCTCTCTCGGTTGCTGATGAAGCTGACAGGAAACCAGCTTTTTCATTCACAACTTTTATTTTCGCTCGCGGTGGCTAAGGAGATGGTGCCGTTTTTGGGAACTAACACCTCCTATTTATTGGCGCATGCTACCATGTTGATGGATTACTTGTATCTGAAGCAGGCGGCAAACTCCAGATTTGAAAAGTGAAACCAATGCGGAAGTGCCTTGAACTTGCATTCTCTCTGACCTGCGACTCCTCTGGTTGCAAAAAGAAAACCGATTGTAAAGAAAAGAAAGAAATTCTAAAAGAAAAGTACTCCACTTCTCTTTTGATGTATTCCCTCAGTAAACATTGTAAACATTAGTTTATGGTCTAAATCTCTAATTTTTTTTTTAATACAGCATGATGTTCATTTAGTAAATGATGGTCCATTCAGAGTCAAATAGACCATAAAGCAGAGTATGCTTTAGGGCGGGCTTACTGTGATTGACAGGTCACTACTATGGTGTTGTCTGGGCTGAACTAGAGGTTTCCAAATGGCAAGCCAATGGTCTTAAGAGAAATCGCAGGTTAACTCTGAACCATGGGAGCTCTGAGAAGCTTGTGGCAGTTTGGTGCAGTAATTATCAACATCATCCTAAACCATGAATTAATCAATATAATTGATTTTTCACAGGTAGAAATAGGGGTGTATAGTAAGCTTTCTGCCATAAAACATCTAGAATATCTTATATACGTTTGCTTCATCTCTTATTCCCATCCAGAATAAATGTGTTAAGTAGACCGTGCCAAACGACACAAACCAGCAGGGTTGAAAAGACCTCAGCGACAGGAACAAACATCCTATCCAGTGGGAGGTCAAAGGCCAACGCCGAATGAGAGGACGAGAGTAAGAGCAACATTAAACGGGTGACAGCCCAGAGGTCAAGGTACGATCAAAGGATGAGACACTAAAACGGTGCCGAGAGGACCGCGTGCCCTTTAAAAAGGGGAGAAAACTGCCAACATCCATCTGTGTGCATCTCACTGTCCTTCCACTTTCAGTGTCCTTCCCACTCTTTCATTTAGACTATGAGGGGCTGCCCCTTTTAAAACAAAAAATACTAAAAGATTAAAAAAAACGAATAAACATGCATTCCTCCACCCTCCCCGAGGCTGGGCCGTGCATGCAGGAAGGTAAACATGTCCACTGTGGTGAGCTCAGACCACGCGGATGCCTCGCTCCAGGTAACAGTCGTCCTCCACAGCTCTGCGCCCACCAGCAACATCTCGGCATTCCACTAGCAGGGCAGAGTAGCCCCGTGTCTGTACAGATTTCTGCTCCAGTGTCAACCCGCCCCTCCTCAAGCAAGGACATCCACGGACTTGATGAGGAGGTTGATTCAAATCAGGGTCAACAGTCTGACCTCTACCTACAGTACCTGGCTGACGGCTTGTATTCCTTCTGAAAAGCATAGCTTTTTAAAGAAATATAAAAATTGTGTGTGGTTTTTCAAAGACAGACCTGCTAGCGACCAGGTTAGAACTCATCTGGAGGACTTAGTGGGTGTTCAGACAGAAACAGCCATCTGTTCAAGTAATGCAAAAGGGGCTGCCAGCGGGGAGATAATGAGGTATGATAGAGGTAGTATAATTTAAGTAACACATCTCTGACCCTGGACGCTGATCAAGACTGCACATATTAATTACAATTTATAACACATTCATTATACTATGAGACCGGACACCGTGACATAACCTCATCTTTCTATCTTTGTCTAGAAATCTACATTCATATAATCTACAGAGAACGTGAGTTTCTTGATATCTGGCCGACACGGCGCCTTGCCAGGTTACACTGCATTGCAGGGCCCGAAATACCACCTGCATATGACACGGTAGTGCAAGTCAAATTTGAGCTGAGCACGTTATTCTCAGCTCAATATGCACTTGGTACAGAAAACATGTTGGGCACAGCCCGTTACTTCCAATAAAATGTAATTCAAAATATAATAAACTGTTTATATATTCAGGATCAGAACTATTTATGGCCAAGTACGCTACATATACAAGGAATTTGGCTTGGTTTATTGTAAAATGGGGTATAAATGTTTGGTGCGTAATTTATTGGAGCCCAAAATAGGCCGCAATCGCACTATATATATATATATATATATATATATATATATATATATATATATATATATATATATATATATATATACACACACATGGAATTACTTCTTGTGCAGAAACCTGCAATGCACAAAAAGAATCGACTTCAGACAAGCGTCCTCGCTGACAGAAGTAATTGCATGACGACCGTCAAACATAAAATTCAGGTCATCTGTTTGGCGTGCAGTGCATTTGTGTTCTTAGAGTCCAGCCTATACGCGGCATAATCCCGTTCCTCTGTAATGCGTAGGAGGACAAGGTGTGGGCTGATGTTCATTACTTTCTTCTCTGCGAGTCGATACTCTTTCTCAGTCTTCCATTGCTCCCATGGTGATACTATGTATACCCAAGCTGCCAGATGCAGCACAATACTGCGAGTGTGTGTGTGTGTGTGTGTCTGTGTGTGTGTGGTTGTGTGTGTGTGAGAGGCAAAGAACACATGATGTGATTAGGGTGACAGAAATGTACATCCTTATCCGAGACTTCGTCTCTAATAAAATCACTAAATATTACAGGGAATTCTTTTTTGACAACATTGTGTCAATGGCTACGACTGCCCACTGGTTAACTATGTCAGTGTGTCTGCCTCCACTTTGAAAGCCTTTCCATAGAAACCGCTAGCAAGTGACAGCATGCATGTTTAAGAAAATAAAATAAAATTGTCACAATGGAGCTCAACTCGGGGCAGTGTAGAACCCTTCCTGCCTCGAGACACACTGGTACACAGGTAAAAAATGACATTAATAATCTATCATGACCAGCAATGCGGCTGTGAAATACAACTGAGTCGCTGGATGAGTCCACTCAAAGGCTGCAGAGAGCGAGACGAGTCGCGATGCTCCAAGTTTTTTGAGAAACATGGGGGACACTGGAGGCTGATGTGAGGCTAACGACGGTTGCCGTTCCCCTTATGTTTACCATCATTTCCCTCCACAAACACGAGGTCGGGCTACAAAAGGCCAGAGAGCCAGGGCCTCCAGCATGCAGGCAGTCGAAGAAGGGGGTGGGGGGAGGGCAGTGAGTGAAAAGAGAACTGGAGATAAGGGAGGGAGTGGGAAAGAGGGGTTAAGGCAATCACTGATGAGAGAGAGAGAGAGAGAGAGAGAGAGAGATCGGGCTAAGCTGCCTCCAGACACCACGCGGCTCAGAGCAGATCGAGAGTGACGGCTTGCTGATTAGTCAACTCACAGCCCCCCAAGACCGGAGTCTGTGTACACACACGCACGCACACACAAAAACACACACACACGCACACACACACACACACACACACACACACACACACACACACACACACACACACACACACACACACACACACACACACACACACACACACACACACACACACACACACACACACACACACACACACACACACACACACACACACACACACACACACGCGTATGTAAACATGTAGACAAATCTATCTTTTTAAAGTGGTAAATGTAATTAAAAGAACAGTCAATTTACATCTTAAGGAAGCTCGTGTCATGACAAACTCTACGTTGACATAATGCGACGCAGCAGTGAACATTGATCAGAACGGGGGTTAATTACCTTCAGGAGGTAGACGGGGATGTTGCTGAAGTCCCCAGGTAGCTTGAGAAGGAAACGGGCTGAGAACTCTCCCGTCTGGAGAACGAGGAACAGGGTTTCAGCATACGCGTCATACAGTAATAAAAATGAGATGTTTTGGTGCTAAAACTAAATTATGCGTACATATGAAATGTATACAAATGTACAGTGTGCAGATATAATCACCATCAAAAACCATAGGCCTGGGTTTCGTCGGCAAAACTCCATGCCAATACGATACCAAACGCGCCCTCATACCTCCACGGAAGAGAAGGGCGTTTGCCACTGACTCCCAAATGAACATATGTTGTGAACACGTGGTGAATGTTGTGAAAAAGGAACCGCTCGGTTAGGTCCAGGGAGAGATCATGTTTTGAGTTCAAATAAGCATGTTTGTAGCTTTTGTACTTGACGTAGTACGTGACGTGGTTATGTATAAACGTAACTACATCCGCAACTTGAAATAACTGCCCGTGTTGACTTTCAGTCTCACATGGGACACCAACAGCGGTCTCCAGGGTGAAAGTCCTGCAACAAATGTAAATATGGGTCGCAATAAGCTGACGATTGTTTTTTGTTTATGGCATTATTTGCTTTTTTAGTTGGACAGCTGCAAGTGCAAAAGGGAGACAGGAGAAATTGCGATTATATTGCATGTGCCGGAGACATTCCACTATCGGGCCAGCCTTCAGTAAACCTTCTACCGGTTATGCTTAATGTCCAGCTGTGTGTTACTGAGCACAGGTCTGTTTGGTTTATTCATGTCAACACGTCTTTTGTTCCAATGCACATGATCTGAATGAATACTCCTTCGAGCACATTTATGCGGCATGAAGCCCAATAATTGTCTAGAAACGTATAACGTAGCGTGAGCACAGTATTGCGTCTCGTAGTGTTTCATGAGTTATCGTCATTGTGTCCTCGAGAATGCGTCTTGACGGAGACACACAGATCACAGCCATGACAGTGATCTGAAAATCATGTGCGTATTGGGACAAAATCCGGAACACACAAGTCTGACACTAGTTCCTTTGTACAAGCAGACAGGAAGTGGATATTACATGCTATTTCCAAAAGGAAATGTCTTCTAAGGACAGCAGAGAAAATTGAGTGCAATTATGTATAATAACTGGATTACATGAAAAGAAACTTTATAAATAGCGGCACAGGAGAATAAGGAAAAGTCACTCCTCGCTCATGTGACTGCTAAACATTGAGATTAACTGGACTCACGCGTATTTATTTTTCTAAGCTCAGCTGTCGGAGTAACATGGGAACCGCGTTTCAGTCGCCAACAGAAAGCCGCTCCACAGTGGCCTACCCAGCTGTTCTTGCGTCCGGCGTAAATCTCCATGTTGCGGCCGTAGTTGGGATCCTCCAGCAGACTGTCGTACTCGAAGAGCAGCCTGGAGCTTTCGCGCAGACGCTGGCACTGGTAGTGGTGGTACTGCTGGAGGAGCTCCTTCACCAGCTGCAGCAGGCATTCTGGATCCCCGGAGTCCCACTGGACCAAGTGCTGAGGAAGAGGCCGGAGACAGACATTGAGACAGGGCATTTGTTTAAACATTTTTACATGTTAGAATGGAAAATCAAAACCGGCATTGTTTTTTTTATTTTTTATGTTGAGGCTGTTTTGGCAAGAAATCCTCAATACTGAATGTATGAAGATATAGAGATTTCATTATGGCACAAAAAGCAAACAGAGTGCTATGCTATCCTGGGCACAAACTCAAGTTCAGCCCCCCGAATTCAAAAACACATAACCTGTAGTCGTAAATTATAGATCTAGATCGTTTATGTCAGAGTTGCCGAGTGTTGCAGATATTAGCTGGAGAGATGACTGCCTTGTCGTCAACATAATGGAACTAGATGGTGCTTTGCTTGTGGAGCCCCAAAAAAATAAATACATTTGAAAAAACTCAACAGCAGTTTCAGGTAGGGACTATATTCTTTCTGCAGAACTACACCCGCCATCTGCATCACCCCGCACGGGGAAGCGTGCATCCATCAAGTGTTGCAATGAGTCCTGAAACCTCTGGGAGTCAATGGGATCTTTGAACAGGTTTTTGATTAGATGCACAACATAAGGTCTGCGGCTAACACAAGCTAAAGATTTTTTTTTTACTACATCAAATACGTTAGGAAATACCCCTCTGGGGAATCTTGAAGCTTTTACGTGTCTTAAAGGCGGTTGCTAACAAGTGGCTAAATGACTCTACAAAATGTCACCACGTGAAACAGTAGTCCCTTTTAGCTCAGTGGCAGCAACGTTGAACTCATGTGAGCGTGGTGTCGTTCATTTAGAGCCAAAGGTAAATGGAAAAAATTATAGTTTTTGATTTTTGGACAAACTGTCCTTTTAATATTTAAAAATATCAATGGCAACATCCTGCTAAAACATACAAGTTGGTCATCGCATTGGTAATGTTGTGGATGACCACTCGTTTGCTTCCTGTATTATAAGAAAGGTACACAGCTCTCAGACATGTAGTATGAACTCACTGGCATACATGGTGGTTATATGACAATCTCTAAAGGGCTGATCAAATTGAACAACCCGTTATGGTTCTGAATAACACTTGAGACAACATTAGGAAACGGTTGCAAATTCAAAAATAGCAGTCGTATAGCGGATAGATCACGGGGTACTAGGGAGAGATGGGAAAACCGCGTAGGAGAAAAAAAGATTCTGTCTTGAAGAAGAAAAACAGAAAAGAAGAAAAAGTCACAGTAATAGCCTAATCCTGACAAGCGGTACTTCCCATTACCAGATCAGAAGGAAAAGGGTTGTGCTAAAGGATGTCCTGTTTCCACGGAGATTAAGATTGATGTGGAAAAGTACTGAGCCTTTGTCTGTCCCCTGTTGCCATACTGATTGGCAGCTATAGATGTTTGATACGGGTGCACTGGGTTGTTTGCAGCATGGGGGGTGTACATCACACACACGGTGCAGTCATTTAGGAAAAGCTCAGGACATTTCCGTGTCTCTTGCAGGTCAAAAAGCTCCACGGCGCTCACAAGACTTTCACTTCCACAATCTCTTCTTCAGCAATCCCCAACAGCACTCGGCCCACCGAAGCCCTGGAGCAATATGCTAATTTACAGAGGAAAAAAAGGAGAAAAACAAACTACAATCATATGCACCTGTCACATATGAGTAAGCAGAACCGACCAGGAGTGATTCTCCACCGGGCTCATTCTACCATATGGAAGTCTTTCCACTCTTTTAAGGGGAACCCGTCCATCGATGCGCAACGAATAAAACGCTTATTTATAATTAATGCCAACATCACCGCGTGGAAAAAAAACTAATTTCAGGCAATATGTCAGGTCTAATAAAGACAACTGGATGGCCGAGCTCTCGGGGAATGAATGCTGTGAAAGCTTTATAATGGAGGAGTTCAGCACGCAAATCAAAACCAAAGCAAAAAAACAACAAAACCTAACTGGCTTAATGAGTTTGCTGCACTGTTTAGACTTTGAAATGACAGGGCTTGTTCATTTAAAGAGATTTAAACAACATTTTTGTGAGTTGATTCACGTCATTTGGAGATGATGGCAACATTGTTGGAGATTAAACAAAAGGTAGTGGGTCTCTTTAGCAGTAGTTTGGAGGCATGATGCGAGTCTCTGCAGTCCTGGAAGTGAAAGTGATTTCAACCCCCGACCCCGACTCATTCTGAAAGTTGAACCCCTGCTTTGCAGACTAAAACTGCTGCAACCTGATGATGACAGGACTACTAAGCCTGTAGTCGACGCGTAGCCGCCTCTCCCTTTCCGTAGCACTCGGGACAATTAAATACGGGGTCAACCCAAATGATGAGCAAATCACAATTTTGGTGTGCTCTGAGTGGGAGGGGGTATTAGTAGGCACTGGAAAGACTAACCATTAATAGCCATTACATGTAGGTGTCAAGTCAAAAGCGGGACGTCTTTGACTCGCATTAGCTCGTCTCCCTTACTGTCTGTCTTTTTGTTCGCCTGTCTTCCTGTCCTTGACTGGCAGCCCACAACGGCTCGGTGATGGAGAAAGCTTCCATTGTTTTAGAGCAACGGGGGTGTTGGGGCCTAAACGAGAGACAGTGACCTCATCGTCTCGATCCACCGGTGGTTACCAGCAATGTCGGGATTCCCGAAACAAGGGGGGCGACGCAAACAAGGATGGGCATTGTCCAAAAGTGGTGGTCAGCGCTTCAGGGCAGGAGCGAGCTGAAACTGAGGAGAGACTGAGGAAGTGCCGTGTCAGGATTGTGACACAGAATATCAGCCAAACTCCACTGGAGGAGGAGGAGGAGGAGAAATCAGAAGTGGGAGAATGGGGGGGGGGGGGGGGGGGGGGGGGGGGGAGAGCGGGGTAGTGCTGTAGAGCTCCAAGTGCCAAGGCCAAAGATAACAGGCTTGAGACTTGTTTCAGTGGGAGGGAAAGCTAAGTGTGCACTCGACGTGGTGAAGCCAGCGGGAGCCTCGTGCGCGGTGGAGGCTCCGCGAGTGGTCGTGCACCTCGGAATTTTTGACGGTTCCACCCGTTGTCTTCTTGCTACTTCAAAGTACGTTTCCTCTGGCGCTTTGGAGAATAATGCAACGAACAGTGTGTTGGGCATTAAGGCCTTTTGTGTGTGCGCCTTTTGTGTGTGCGCCGTCTGCCGAGGCCCGTGCCAAGCGCAAATATGAACAGAACAGTGGAGACTGTAAACAAAACCAAACTTTTATCCTAAAATATGTGAGGAGAGCTTTATGACTGGATAAATGATTACAGCACATACCAGAGAATGTTTCCATCAGATTAACAAGACATTGGCAGGGGAAACACTCCCTCAAGTGTGTGTGGCGAAGGTTTCCTCACACTCAGTAGTTCACCCAATTTGCTCCAGAGGCGTTCTCTGATCACATGGCATTTCTTCTTTTTTTTTTTTACCAAACTATGATTATTGGTGGAAGTGGGCTCCGATGATTGTCCGATGGCGGTCACGCGGGGACGTACATCAGGGAGGCTCCAGACACATAATATGAAAATATCAGCATTTGATTAATTCCTGATAATAATCTCGTACTTTGAGGCCGGTAGATGGGAGGACGAGGATTCTCCACTTCATGAAAAAGACAGGAAGTGTGGGCAACAACTTTGCGGAGCAGCTGCTTTCAAAGTCAGCTGGCGGTACGAGGTATTCATGTCATATCTGACCCATTTTCAGTTTATTTCCCCACACAAAAGTTATCTTTCAAACACATAACGCAACACCATCAGCTCTCAAAACCGGTCAATAAAGTGGCCTTTAAAGAGATCGACGACTGGCAGCAGACCCTGGTCAACGTTGGCGTCCGTATCGGGGGAAAAACACACAAAAATACACTGCACTGGTCTGTCTTGTATTGTACTGAATGTTCTGACTCAACAAGGTAGCACTCGAATGCCGTAGCGAAGCATTGGTCGAAAACAGAGGCAGAGATTGTGAAAAGCACTGAGCGAAAAAAGCAATGTCTGTGTGTTGCAACGTGTGTGTGTGTGTGTGTGTGTGTGCAGACATGTGAGTCTGTATAGAGACTCTTCACTGAATTGATTTCATACGCTCTGCTGAAGGCTGTGTGCCAAAACAAATCTATGTATTTTTTTTCATGAATAGGATAAGGCCTGCGGAAAATGTACACATTTGATGCATAAAAAAACAAAAGATGCGATAGTCGCAATCTAGTCTATTTGAGAGCCGAGATTTACCGTTTGATGAAATGAACTGAAAGAAAAGGAGAGAGACATTCCATCCACATGCCCGCTCGATCATTCTGTATGGAAGGCACATCTATCATAGGGCTTTATCCACAGGGGGTAAATATTGTAGCCCGGTTCAATCTGGACCTTGTAATCCAATTATTTTGACACAACACACCAGTTAAACCAGTGTCAAATGATTAAGTCTAAACTTGGCTTGTGATAAAACCTGTCGGCTCTAATTCCCAAATCACTGATACTTTCCTTATTTGAAAAGAGTGCATATCTGTAAGGGAAGCAGCGTATAATCGTATTACCTTTAGATACTATTATTATTATTGATTCAATATCAGTGTTAAAAACAGAACATTAAAAATATATTGGATTACCATTTAGTATTTGGGGTATTCATGGAGCAATGTGTCCAAGCCAATAGTAAAAACAGTTGAAATAGCAGTCGGTTGACATAAATGTGACAGAACTCCACGTCTTAACCCCCCCCCCCCCCCCCCCCCCCCCGAGGACACACACACACAGTCTATTGATTGATTTACTCAAATAAAATAAAATAAATTAAAACAAAAAAATCTTGAAGGAAAAGGAAAATAAAATTAAGGAAACGTGTAGTCAAGTGAATGCACAAGTGATGAACAAGAGATATAGGCTACATCCACACTAATGTGTTTTCCTGTATAACCTTTGCTACGGTTCAACTGGCGTCCACACGGCTCTGAGAGGTAGAAAAAAAGCTGCAGACCTCGTTTTAGTTTGAAAACTCGTTTTGGAAAAGGGGACTATTAAAAACGGTGACGCAGACACACACATCCTCTTCCAGATTGGGTTGCATCAGTCACTACATGTCCTTCCCTGATTCGTCACAACCCTAACGCAGTACTTTCATAAAAGAAAACCAACGACCTCAGCCTGGACTACCAGTAGTTAATTCAACACGCATAACAAATTACAGGCTGACCTTGGTGTGTAATGCTAGCAGCTTTTTGTAATGTACATTTTATAATGTTCTGTTCTTCCTTAATAATATTTTCTGCAAACAAGCAACCAACCGCAGAGTAGACACGTTTTCCAATTTCTGAAACGCTGCACAGTGAAAACGTATTAGAGCCTTTAGACCCCACGGGCGGGACGAATCTACAACACCTGAGAATATTATATGTCTATGGCCTTTATTGTGAAAGGTAAGAACAGATCTGGTCAACGGTAAAAGGAGTTTGCTGGCTTGGATCAGACTACGGAGCCTCCCTGCTGCGGTTTCAAAAGGCGCTACTCAACCCTTTCTGCATAACGTGATTGGTTGATGCCTTTATTTGCGGTTCAAAAATTCAAAAATCTGCAATGTTTTTCCCGCAAAAAAGGATGACGATCCCCCCCCCCCCTCACTCCCTTCACTCGGAACCACAAACTTCCACCTGCTGATGGCACCAAAGGAAAGGTCCGAGGAACACAAAAGTCATTCTAACCGTTTGGCTTTGCATTGAATATCTGCAGCAAATTCCACTACCATCCATCCATTAGGTTTATAGATTCTTCAGTCTGAACCAACATAGTGGGCCGACAAACAGACTGGCAGCCCCAGGAACACGGCATCAGCACTGCTAAAACAAATTACCACGTAGTATTGTTTGAATAAAGACAAAACTACTAAGGGTGCGACTTATTGCATCAAATCAATATACGCGTCACAAAGCAGTGATTCCTTTAACCTACAATTAATTGCGGGTAACATTGTAAATGTGTGGATGATAAAGGAAGAAACCAACAGACGGTGTTTTCCTTTAAGAACAAAATGTACACCTAAATTGGGCATCTTCACACTGAATAGACCCAAGTTGACAGAATTATGTCTTCCTGTGCCATCCGTCTGTACCATCTCTGATCCAATATTTATCGTAGGCCAATGAGAGAGGGACTGGCATCTGAAAATGCAAGATAATTATATAGGCCAAGAGAAAATATTTGTTTTTACGTCTTAAATGTGATTTTTATAGATGCTGGCAACCTGATCCAATAAATCGCTGTCGACTTGAAAGTGTGAGGCATTAAAAAACTCCCAAGTATTAAATTAATCTCTGTTAGTCTAATTCAAGTGTGGGCTCACACCCTGTTTTGCCCCTGGAGAGTGCCAAGTCTAAGATCATGCTAAATTGCTCTTGTCATGTGTTTAAGACACTTGGCATTCTCAGCCCAGTGTATTTTTTTTACTGTGATCTGTGTCATTTGTGTCCAAAACAGTACAACTTGTTGACAGAAATAGCACATTTCCGACTACTTTGCATGCGGTTCAGTAACTTCTTTAGCCTCGTACCAAACCACTATAAGGGCTGACACAATTGTCCCGTCTTAGTCTGGCACTTAAGTTTATGGTTTTCTCCCATACATCAGCTGGTGTTTAAGAATTGCCAAACTCCTTTCCACCAGCCATCTCTGGTAGCAAACAATAGCCTGTCTGCTAAAAGCATTCCCAGAGCTGTCAGTGAGCCCTGCCAATAATACAATCTAATAAAAGCTGGAATGCATTATTCCCTACAGCGGGAAGGAAGCAGGAGCAACAGTTGGTACGCTATGCCCAGGTTGACATACTCTTGAGGTCCATTGTAAGAACAGTAACAGGGGACGAGCTGGAGCAGCAGATAGGAAGCGCTCACCAATGCTTGGCATTCAGGATTACCAGGGGGTAACGTAAAGTCTGTAATGTTTCCTTTTCTGGGACGGAATAGTGCTTAGATTGGCTTTACACTCCATTTTTTAGTGGGAGTTGTCCTGATATCCAAAGTACAAACAATGTATCATTGTCTGGGGCCATAACTTCTCTGAGGAGTCTTAATTTTCTAAAAGTAGTGGAAAAGTAAACAGTTCTGAGAGAGCAGGACAAGTAACCAATGGCCAATGAGTATAACTAGCAGTCCGATGAAAAGACACTTTTTTAAACTGCAAAAGGTCTTAACTAAATTAAAGAGGGGAAATAACAATATACACTGGTAAATTGATCACATTCAAAATGGTCTTTTATACTAACCAAGATTAACATAAAGCAGTTAAAGTACGAGTTGTTCAAACAGTATAACTGTATTTGGTGTTCCCCCTGGCATGCAGAAGTATAAAACAACCACAAAAACAAAAAGTCTTTGCACTTGTTTAATATATTTGCATGCATACACTAAAATGGCCTAATTCTCAAATTGGATCTTGGTTAAGAAATTGAATGGGCAACTGGATTGTTGTGAACACTATAGATAGCAACATGAATAGGTACAGTGCATCCGGAAAGTATTCACAGCTCTTCACTTTTTCCACATTTTGTTATGTTACAGCCTTATTCCAAAATGGATTAAATTAATTATTTCCCTCAACATTCTACACACAACAACCCATAATGACAAAGTGAAAACTGTTTTTTGCCAATTTTTGCAAATCTATTAAAAATAAAGAACGAAAACATAACATGTACATAAGTATTCACAGCCTTTGCTCAATACTTTGTTGAAGCACCTTTGGCAGCAATTACAGCCTCACGTCTTCTTGGGTATGATTCCACAAGCTCGGCACACCTATTTCTGGGCAGTTTCTCCCATTCTTCTTTGCAGAACCTCTCAAGTTCCATCAGGTTGGATGGGGAGCGTCGGTGCACAGCTATTTTCAGATCTCAATTCAATTCAATTCAGTTTATTTTGTATAGCCCAATATCACAAATTACAAATTTGCCTCAGAGGGCTTTACAATCTGTACACATACGACATCCCTGTCCCAGGACCTCACATCAAATCAGGAAAAACTCCCCAAAAATCTCCAGAGATGTTCAATGGGGTTCAAGTCAGGGCTCTGGCTGGGCCACTCAAGGACATTCACAGAGTTGTCCCGAAGCTAGTCCTTTGTTATCTTGGCTGCTTCAGGTCGTTGTCCTGTTGGAAGATGAACCGTCGCCCCAGTCTGAGGTCCAGAGCGCTCTGGAGCATGTTTTCATCCAGGATGTCTCTGTACATTGCTGCATTCATCTTTCCCTCAATCCAGTCTAGTCTCCCAGTTCCTCCTGCTGAAAAACATCCCCACAGCATGATGCTGCCACCACCATGCTTCACTGTAGGGATGGTATTGGCCAGGTGATGAGCAGTGCCTGGTTTCCTCCAGACATGACGCTTGGCATTCAGGCCAAAGAGTTCAATCTTTGTTTCATCAGACCAGAGAATTTAGTTTCTCATGGTCTGAGAGTCCTTCAGGTGCCTTTTTGCAAACTCCAGGCGAGCTGTCATGTGCTTTTTACTGAGGAGTGGCTTCCGTCTGGCCACTCTACCAAACAGGCCTGATTTGTGGAGTGCTGCAGAGATGGTTGTCCTTCTGGAAGGTTCTCCTCTCTTCATAGAACAACACTGGAGCTCTGTCAGAGTGACCATCGGGTTCCTGGTCACCTCCCTGACTAAGGCCCTTCTCCCCCGATTGCTCAGTCTGGCTGGGCGTCCAACTCTAGGAAGAGTCCTGGTGGTTCCAAACTTCTTCCATTTCCAGATGATGGAGGTCACTGTGCTCATTGGGACTTTCAATGCTGCAGAAATTTTCTGTACCCTTCGCCAGATCTGTGCCTCGATACAATTCTGTCTCGGAGGTCTACAGATAATTCCTTGGACTTCATGGCTTGGTTTATGCTCTGATATGCAGTGTCAACTGTGGTACCTTATATAGACAGGTGTGTGCCTTTCTAAATCATGTCCAATCAACTGAATTTAGCACAAATGGACTCCAATCAAGTTGTAGAAACATCTCAAGGATGATCAGTGGAAACAGGATGCACCTGAGCTAAATTTTGAGTGTCATGACAAAGGCTGTGAATACTTTTGTACATGTTATGTTTCCGTTCTTTATTTTTAATAGATTTGCAAAAATTGGCAAAAAACAGTTTTCACTTTGTCATTATGGGTTGTTGTGTGTAGAATGTTGAGGGAAATAATTAATTTAATCCATTTTGGAATAAGGCTGTAACATAACAAAATGTGGAAAAAGTGAAGCGCTGTGAATACTAAATAATTGTGGGTTGTATCCATTCAATCAAACAATACAGCAGACACACCAGGCAAAGATCTGCACTCTACTGAGTCCACCTTTCTTGCTGAGAATGTGTGTAAATGTACACATTTCAAATTAATTAATGAGAATGTTATAGTTTATTTACTTAATTAATTATTAATTAAAAAATTAATTAATTATAATTAAGGTCTAAATGTTGTCAATTAATGTCTGTCCAGTTGGGGGAACAAAACAAACAACAACAAATCCACACAATATAATACAGACCATTTCTGGAGTTTCCAACATAACTAGACAGAGCCTGCCCCTTTTCCACACAGCAAAGTGCTGGAGTAAGGATTAGTAGACACATGTTGATGCTGTATCTAGAGAGGCCATCGAGGCTAACCCGGTCCCGGGCGCATACACACACAGACACTGAGAAAGATGCTGGGGGAACTCCCTAAATGTTTAGTGCCAGCACGCATCACCGGACAAGTCGAGACCAGACAAATGATACATTACACACAAAGATGGGGACAGAGGGGCAGACAAATAATAGTTTTAGGCAAGTGAAAAAGGCATACTTACTCTTATCAAACAGCAAAAGACAGATTGTATTTAATGTTCTCTGGCTACATATAAATCGATAAAGTATCACCAGAAGCAATATACATTTAAGGGCTAGAAAGTGTCTACATAAGTGTGCAGTAGAGTCTGTTAAATGACTCCTTTGATAATGCTTTGCATGTATTAAAATTAAAAAAATTAATAAATATTATAGACTATAAATATTTGTAGAAAACAGGATTTACTGAAGAATGACCATGTTATGCAACATACACATTCTACTTTAGAGATTACAGTAGTATTGCTCTCCAACCTTCCTCGTCCTCCTTTACGGTCTCTGTCTTTGTCATTTCCTCCTCGCTGATCACTTTTCCCAGCAACTCGTGTGTTGACCTACTCGTTGTATTCCTGTCACTATGCTTGGTGAACACACATCTTGCCAAACTCCTTTCCACTGGGCTTTGGTCACAATTGTGCCTGTTGTACTGACTGGAATAGGGTGTGTTGTCACTGATAAGACATTGTGGAGCATTAAAACATCTGTAAAGACGGGATTTAAGCCAGGCCAATATTAACCAAACTAGGTCTAAGGTCATATAGATTACAGTTTGTCCTTCAGAGAGAGCTGACAAGTTAGTTTTACACTGTAAACTGAGACAAAACAACTAAGATATCTGTATCGAGATTGTTTGTTAGGTGTTTAAATGTTTTTGTTTTAAAAGCCTGGTCTCTCAATAAAGTATAATGAAACCCACATGACAAACAACTTCAAGCATACATTTTTCTCCGTTCTGCACCAGCAAATTAAGGCCCTTTGAACCAATTGACCATGCAGATGTACAGGACACAGCCAGTCAATAGAAACAGTTTGTTGTCGTTTAGTTTTGTACGTTAGTCATCAGGACAACAGGAAAAACTACTGTTTTTTAAATGAAGGAGGAAGGGTGCAGCATGGGCCAAGGACGAACCCGTTAAACTTTGGAATGGATCCGAATCACGGGGCAGATACACAATGTGCTTTCAACTTTTATTAACATTGCGAGATGGGGCATGGCCTTGGCGAACAACTACGCTCTCCGAGTGCCCTTCTAGTTCTGACATGTTTCACCACCACATTATTTAACACATTAGAACAAATATCACACCACCAGACTACAAACTGGAGCACTGTTTCTACTTTGCGACTGCTCTGATCAAAAGCTCCTTAAAACGGTGTCACCATCATGACACATCAACAATTTAAATTGAGACCAAGCCACTTAATGTACGGACTTTTTGCCACACTTTCAAGGGTGGCCATTTGCAGGTATACACTCTTTTCCCTTTCGATAAGGGTGGACAACATTTTGTGCAAAACTAGTTTCCGGCATATTCGGTCTTGAAGGAAGGGCTGTTGTATTAGACAGTGGGAAACTGAGTTGGACACATACATGTACAGGTACCCTGCACTAAGCCTAGACTACGCCAGTCCAACATCATTAATTCAGTTCCCATGGTAAAATCAACATTGCATGTTCTATACTATTTAAAACTTTACAGTCTCTACATGTTCACCACAGTTAAGTAATCCCTCACACGCCGCCTTTTAACTACCGACTGGAACCAATTAAATCTTTAGGTTAGACAGCTATAAATGTGTCAGTGTGGTTAAGTAATGATTTCAAGTTCCAAATCAAGATTTATTTCCAACTTAAAAAAGGAACAATAGCTCCCTCTCTAACCAAAATGAATCCATTAGACCGGCAGATGCCGTTCCACAAGCCCCAAGATGCATCCAGCTCGGGCGAGAGTTAAGACGAGCGTCTTCCAAGTCCAGTATGTGTATCAAAACACTCTGACGCGGGGGGGTTGGGGGGGCCTGCCCTGGTGGCTAATTAGCCACGATCTGGCTGCCATTTAGCCTGCATTTGCACTCACCGGTGAACCCTTGCACCCTAGCAACAATGCAACAGTGAACCTCAATAAATTTGTGGCAGACTTTGCTCATATTCCATGGCTCATGGAACTGTTCAGCAATAAAAGGTTTATTTGAGGGACATGTGGCCTCTCGTCCTTCAGCCAGGGTATTACAAATCTCTTCCCTACTCATGCATTGCGGTTGAAACATTTACAGGGCTTTTCCTAATAATCACTTCATCATGAAGCTTTCAGAATTATATTGTTGCTGTAGTATTTAATGTACTTTGTTTGAGGCAAAATAATCTATATTAGACATTGTGTCAGACATATATGTATTATTAGTGTTGGAATTACAACATTGGGTGTGGATAACAAGAATAGGGTGAGAAAGAGCTCCCCTTGTGCTTGTAAACTGGCTACTTATTAAGCAATCCAGTCACACACACAACTCCTGTCTCAAGTTGCTGATCGGACTGTAAAGAATGAGCAGCGTAAGGAGATAGGTAACAAAATCCTGTAGTTCATATTTACTGATAATAACTACATTACTGGGATACACAAACAAACTACTTTATTACTCTAATCATTACATTCAAAAGTCTTTTAAAAGTCTTATGCTTATCCACTAATTATAGCAAACTGCTGATCTCACATGTGGTAATTGAAGCTAAAGATAACGGACATCCTCTTAATTGATTATGTCGACAACTCTCAGTCTCCCCTTTGGGTGCCGAGCTAATATTAGCTAATGTTACAAAATTACCAGACTGACAGATTAAGCTGCTGCTAGAGATTTCGATAATGCGATATAATTAAAAGGTATCCGACTATCTTTCTTCATCTGCTCGCCTCGAGCTGTTGGTCAGTACTCAACACAAGCATGCTACTGACCGTCGGACTCAACACTCTGTTGGTCAAAAACAAGCCATTCTTGCTAACTCCACATTATACACAGTGGCATATTACTCCCAAAAGAACATATTCGGCAGAGGTGTAGTTTTATACAGTATATAATTGAAATGTAATTTTTTTTAAACGATGCATTTGGCTACCTCAGAAAATAAATGTTGACACAGCTTACAAATAAGAAAAGTCTAAATATGAGAACTTGCAAACAGCTTTGATCTAGCTCAAACCCAAACTCTGCTGAAAAGGAAAACTTTGAGAAAAACATTTCCAATATGGACACCGTACCATGCAGGGTTGGATGTCAGATGTATCATGTTTAAGTCCTGTCATTTTTTACATTTCTCTGTCTAAACAGAAGCACAGATAACTAACCTACTCGAGGCCTGGTGACAGCAGGGAAAAACAACGAGGCCAAACAGAGCAGCTAATGATACCCTTGGCTGGCTGTAAACAAGAGCTGTGTGTTGCTGAGACATCAAGAATTCAACCAGCCACTGACAGAGGACCTAAAATTAGCCTAATGTTTACCCCCACTGGAAAGTAAAGCCTAGAAACATATTGCTTGTGAGGGCCAGAAGTGAAGTGTACTTCCCAGGGATTTTATTTATTAACAGCATTTTCATCACCTGTAGCACACACACATATTCTTATTGCCACTATATAGCAGAATCATTGTACAAATATACTTGGTCCCTTTGTTATAAAACGGATTCTTTCTAAATTCACAATGCCAGTGCTGATGGTAAACATTTCCCAGGGGATATGGGGGAAATTAAAGACTTGCTGGGAACTGAGCATTTTAAAGAGTTAGAGGGGGTTGTACTCACTGGAAATGTACAGGGGAAAGTAGGAGTGAGTAGGAGAGGAGGATCTCAGGCTGAGAGACAGATGAAGGTGGATTATGAGAGCATGAGCAGCAAAACGAGGCGAGAATATGAGGAAAATAAGCATGCGCCTGGGCGGCCAAGCACTGGCTCAGCAGAGGTACTTCCCCTTATGTGCACAGCTGGATTTTGCGAGACGGTGAGCAATACTCCCCTCTCTTCTCCCAGACTCTGACACAAGCAGGGGAATTTAGCTTCTATATGCCATGCGGCTTCAAAAATAGCACTGGATAACTGCATGGTAGTAACTTAAAAACAAGGAAGTACTCAATAGACTGCAGATCTCCATTAAGGCCTAATAACCTCCTGAGTCAACACTGTACAGATTCGATAACAGCCAATGGATATTATTTTCCTTGTCAACATTACACAAGGTTATTTATTTGATTGGTTTAGAGCAAAAGGGCAACCTCCTGGTCTGAAAAGTGGCGCCTTTAACTTGAGTTCTTTCCAATGGCCATCAGGGGTCGACTCCTCTCATTGCAAAAATATTATATTATATTTGAAAATAACCCTACCGGGTACCTTGTGGTTGTGGGACGACCACTCTCCCCATTACAGATTTCTACATTTGGGCAGACACATTTTGTTGCATCTACTTTTTACTTAAAATGGGGAATAAAGTATTGAGAGTGTCTGAAAAGGTAGAGCATGCAAAGATAAATGAGCGGTTTCATAAAAAGACCAATATTTTTCTTTTGACTTTGCTGGAGATGTGTTATTTCTAGATTTTAGAAGACCTGTGTAAAGTAACCCATCCATCCATCCATCCATTATCACCCGCTTATCCGGGGTCGGGTCGCGGTGGCAGAGCACCATGGCCTCAGATTTGGAGGTGCTAACTCTCATCCCTGCTGCTTCGCACTCGGCTGCAAAACGCCCCAGTGAATGCTGGAGGTCACGGTCCGAGGAGGCAAACAGGACCACATCATCCGCGAACAACAGAGAGGCGATCCCGAGACTCCCGAACCGGATCCTCTCCGCCCCCTGGCTGCGCCTAGATATCCTGTCCATGAAGGTCACGAACAGGACCGGTGATAAAGGGCAGCCCTGGCGGAGGCCAACACCCAGTAACCCATTTGTAAAATTACCAGAACATATTCCTTTCTACCTTTCAAAAACAAAATTGCTACTTTGCAATACTTTTATCTCATTATCAAGGATGGTAATGTCATACTGGTTCACATACAAGTCAGTGTTGTAGTCAAGACTACCTAAACCGAGACCAAGTAATTACCAAGCGTATCGAAACTGAGACAAGACCAAGACCAGACCAGCGAGTCCCACACTTATTTAACTCTTTTATTGCACAGGCACATTAGTGAGTCCTCTTCGAGTTCTACAACACTGACACATGTCCGACACAGACTAGCACAGTGAGTCCCTTTATCCTGTTTAGGCTAGCTTGCCAGTGAATCATGGCTTGCAATAGATAATCAGATTTGCAGATAGCTAGTCAGTCAAAACAGATTTGTATAGCATAATGAAATAAATCAGCCAATTATTGCAACATTTCTAACCATCTAACAGTGCACACACTTGGTAGCTAGTTTGCTTTTACAAATGCCCTTTTCCCACCAAAAAAACAATAAAAAAGGCAATAGACCCTCTCCCTATTGGCAGTAGACGAGTATGTATGCCTTCCTGTTTTTTTCTAGTGTGTCACATTCAAAGTCACAAACGAGCTGAAAAACAGGGTTGGTAAACATTGGAAAGCCACAGGGTTAATACTTTTATTCCCGCCAGGATGATCAGGAAATCGGTCACGTGTGCGTGTGTATGCATGCGTAAGTACCTTGTTGTCTGTCCACGAATAATCTTGCATTCTGCTGCAGTAAACTGCATACTATTTAGAATTCGCAGTAATGGCTGCATGTTCAAGGACATCCAACTCATACTTTCTCTTTTATTGCCTGTTTTATACTCATATTGATTGACTGTCTGCCGACTCCTTACTCACTACTCTTAACCCTAATGATAACACAGCCGAGTGCTTCTCTGACCCCCTATTCTGCGTCAAGGGACACAGTCGGGGTATAAGACTTTGTGATGTGTTGGGCCAATAGCTAATGAAATGAATTGTGTTTGGCTAATAACGAACGGAAGTACCAGTACTGCTGAGTACCTCTCGGCTGTTGCTCTGCGCCTCATTGTTATGGTTTACAGCTAACGGAACTACCGGTGCACACGCTGCTTGCATTGTCCATTGACAGCGCTTGTTTTTGAGTTTGAATGAGGTGTACTTCATGACGCTTTACAGCCCATTGGTAGCGCACATCACTGGTAGTTAGTTGTCTCACTGTTATTGTTTCGTAAGGAGTGTTTGATTTATCAGCTAACGGAACTACCAGTACACACACTGTACCCCATCAAAAATCAGCTGCTGCTAAGCGACCAGTAGGCTTGGTAAGTTTAAGTTAGTTTTTTCGGCAAAACTGTATGACGTGTCTTGTACGATCTGATGACGAAGAGTTGACATAGCAGTCAGAGCATCGCGCCAGAAAAGGGGCGAAAATGAGCGTATCCACCCTTGTCAGGTTTTATGTCATGTTTTCATCTCTGCCGATCGGAGCTGGAGCGGATAAACACCCGGGACTACTGCAGCATCATTTGTGTCAGGAACGAATGCTGATTGTAACCTTTCCCACTGAAGACCAGTAGGAAAGCAGCTTAAGTGTGTATGTGGCACTGCTTCAACTCCATCCGGCTAGTGGGATCGGTGAAATTATGATTGGCTATTCGACACATCTGTCTGACATTTAGGACCACATAGGAGAACCATGCAATGTGGCAAATTAATGAAAAGATGGAAATAACCAAAACAAATGCTGTGGTAATACATTTAAAGTCCTTTGGAGAAAAATGTGCAATAAAGGACTCTCACATGAATATAGATACTCACCGGTAGTTCCGAGGGTTCAGGGAGAAACTCAGCATCCTCTCCAAAAATAAAATCTGGTGGCAATTCTGGATACTGTGCATTGAATATAATATCCCCTGGGAGGAAAGAAGGGAAAACCGATCAGCTGATTGAAGACAAATGTGGAGAACATGAATTCATTGCTTGCGTGTCATTGTGTCTCAATGGGTCAACCTAACTTTCATCTCATGTGAGCTCATTTTCATACATTTGCTCCCTTAACATGTCATTTTGTGTCTTACTGAGCCTTACATGTAAATGTATTTCATTTCAACTTTCTTCTCATATTAATGTGGCAATCTGCCTTATTCCATTTAGTTTCAAGGTATGGAGAGTTGTTTTTTTTTAAACACAGCTGAAACACCTACAGCAATAAGCAAACATTTACTATTGAAGCCACTCAAATCCTGCCAAACAGGTCCATGTTGTAAAGCTAACTGCAGATACTTTTAAAATAATACACATTAAGCAATGCAAAAATCAATTTTGGTTTTAGTTTTTTTAGGTGCTAAAACACTAATAAAACAATGCATTAAGAGAAAAATAAATAAATAAAACTACAAATTGGAAATGGCCTTCACTGAGGCAAACAACAGGACTATCATATAATATGATCACATAACACGCTGCTTTTGCTGGTACACAATGTCCTGATATTATATTACACAAGTCTATTTGTGTACTGCAAGACAGTTCTGTTCCGCTTTTTTTTCACCGCTCCAGCCACAGCGAGAGGGGGCAAAACGCACACATATGGAAATATTTTTTTTTTCCAGTGGAGAGAGAGGAGTCAAACGAGGAGACGAGAGGACGGGCTTGTAAATCTGCTACAAACCACTGGCAGTCTGTCAGAGATGTGCTGGCATGGCTCCAGAGGGAAAATGGAGGTCTTGCGAGTGCAACCTTCACAGTTTACAGCGGCTTTTAAACACACCGCTTTGTTCATACAGACGGCGGAAGAAAAGTACAGTCTGGTTGCTGCATGCCGTGCCGTTTCTATTTATTTATTTTTTATTGTGGTCATAAGGGCTAATACGAACAACAGCAAAGGCCACACGTTGTTGTTTAGCAGAGCCAGTTAGAGCGGTGAAGTGGGATGGGGCCGGGCAGTGTTAACAGTGCCGAGCTCTGAGCAGAGTGCGACGTGCCTTTTCGCACGCTATCAGCGGGCAGGTCCACAGACTGGCAGACATCAAGCCCACCATCCCTGATTAAACAAACGTTCTTCCTCAGGCCTGAGCACAGGAAGGTACAGCGACTCGTGCAACAGCTGCAGAGATGTCACGTGCAATGTTTTTTTTTTGCAGGTTTCTTTTAAAACTATGATGCATACTATATAACGATGGAAGGGTAAATAAGAGGGGGGGGGGGATTACATGGCTTTGTCACAATATACATACTTAATTTAACAATTTATTAACTTTAGAAATTTATTAGTCGCAAAGGAAATTATTGTGCCAGAGATTGATAAAAAGACTCCAACAGAAGAATAAGAAAAAAAACAATAGCGAAATGAAATGAAATAGCAACAAGAATTAAGTAAATATGGTAAAAACACTTTGAACACAGAAATAGAAAAAGTTAACAGCAACAAAAGATTAGTACCAGTGCCTATTACAAACTAAAATACAAATGTAATATTGGCAATGATATTGAAAAGTTATATTGCACATGATTTGGATTTGGATACTTTTGCATTGTTCCTATGCTGCTTATTCTTAAACCTCACATTGAGACGCGTATCGAGATTTGCTACAACTTCTTGTCACAATCATTTCTGCCTGGTCATAATTTTGGGGGCAGATTTTGCAAAATAAGCAAAGCATACTTTCTTTTTGCAAAACATGTTTTTGTTTTTTTGCCCCCCAGGCAGGGCACAATTACTTTATCGACAGTGAAAGGAAACTTCATACGCATACACTTGCATTTCATAATGTTCCCAAACTGCAGCCACAAGTCCCATCAACTGCAGCTTGTGGACATATTATTTTAATATGACTATTTAGACCTGGACATTCACAGGCTTCCTTTTTGTTGTTGTTGCAAACCCACTGAAGTGAAAGAGCGTTCTGTAACTCATCAGCCACAAAAAGGCTTCAACAATCTAGCTGACAGATCTGACTTGCATCAGCTCATTGCGTCATGATGCGGGGGAGAATATTAGCTGCAGATGATGGAGTTCTGATAACTGATCATACGTGATATAATGAGTGTATTTACTTAAAGATTATTAATTTTTTTAAAGCCTTGATATAAACATGCATTTCATCTTCATCAGAGGAATCAGTTCAACACACATATCTCACGAGGCTTTCTTTAGCCGTGAAACGCTTTCTGTTTCCGCCTGAACGGACAGTTTCTTCTTTTCTTCTGGAGCATGCACTCCAGAAACCTTTCACCACCATTCTCCTGTGCTGCTCCGCCGCTATAGTCTCCGCCCGCTTCCTGCCCCCCTTTAGCTCCAGCCGATTGAAACCGCAGCACCGCAGACCAATCTGCAGTATGGCGCGAAATTCAGAGAGCTTGCCCGAGGCGGCGATAGGCGTAATCGGCATTGGGCGAACTTGTGTGGTGTCAAAGTTTTGTGTGGTGAGGGTTTGAAAGTAATGGACCTTCATTTAAATGTAAAAGTCTTAAAGTTTTAAACGTTTCTTTGTTAAAGCGAGCACATTCAATAACACACTCTATATCCAATGGCCCGGACTTAGAACTTGATGTGTGACAAACCGATTGCCTGTGTGAAAATTGACAGACAATAACTGATCTTTCCAGACATGGTCCGATCGTGTGAGTCGCCATAATTCCAAAATACACAAAGAAAAAAACAAAAACATTCAACACCAGGATTGTAATCACCTAACTTTTTTTATGTTGCCCATTGGGCACTTTAGGACAAACGCTCAGTCTCTGATGTGGGTACTGGATTCCGACGTGAGAGAGCTCGAGCCAGTAATGGTTCAACAAAGGCATGTTTATTGGTACATCACCATGACAACAAAACTATTGCTTTTTTGCTACTTGAAGGATTCCTGTGGGTGCTTTTTGTTCAAGTGTTACAGAGTGTTAACATTGTGTTCGTCATTGGCAACCCTCTTTTAGGTCAACTTAAGGTCTTATTTATGTATATTTAACCTCTGTGCATAATTCTGGTTCCTTAAAACGTCTTCTAAATACGTGTCCTGAAAATGTTGGCTTTATTTATCCACTCGGGTTGGAGCCCTGAAACAACCCGTCGTCTTCAAAGTGGATCTCTCGAAAACTAATCACGGTTGGATTGAAATGTTTTATCTTAAATCAAATTAATTCAGCACTGGTCGTTTCCTTTTTCTTTTTTTAAGTGCATGCCCATTACTCGTCTAGACAATCAATCAATTAACCTGAGCACAGTGGGAAACCTGCAAATTAAAATGCTGTTAGCACTTACATTTTAGAGAGCAAACAAATGGAATCAATATGAAATAAATTGTTCAATCAGCCACGATTCCTTAATTTATGTTTGTTGTAAAGCAATCTGGTAACATATTAAAAGATTTTAAGACTGAAGAGCCTTAGTTGACCCCTAGCTCTACTTCTGCTACTTGTTGCTTCTACTACTTGTTGTAGTAGTAGCAGAAAGCAAAGTTGGAAAGTAGTTTCTCTCCTAAAATGATGTTCTCAAAAGCCAACAATACAAAAGGACTTCTTTCAAAGAACATACTTTTAGCAATGGCATGTGTGACTGGGTCTAATCCACTTCCAGGTTCTGACAAATGTGACCGCTGTGCACAATCCCCAGCTGACCTCAAGCGCATGTTCTGGTCATGCCCTAAATTGATACGTCTCTGGTGCTCCTTTTGTGAAATGGCTTCTGAAGTCATTGGGGTTAGAGGTCCTACCTGGTGTAGCTATTTTTGGAATGCCCGAGTTAAATGAAGCCTCCACATCGAGGCAGCTAAGCATTATTGCTTTCGGGCCTCCTCCCCGTTACAGAAGGATATTACTCGTTGGAAGTCAACTGCATCCCCTTCATCAACATTCCTTGTGGAAGACATCTTCTTTCTTTTCTTTTTTCCAGTTCCTTAAACTGGAAATGTGACTCTGTCTGGCAGCCCCTCTCATGTTATTATGACCAACGACCAGTGCTTCACTATGATTAAGGCCGCTTATCTTATTTGTATTATATGTATTAGACGTTCTAACTTTAATTGGATGCTGTGTATTGTTGTCTACTATTATACTTATGGCATAAGGGACTTCATTTTCTCCAACTGCTAAAATGTAAATTATGAGTTGTGCAAACAGAAATGACTACTAGCAGTTCTTTTGTGAATGGTGCTTTGTACTTGATGTCCCCGAGGTTTGTTCTGAATGCATTGTGTTTGGAGCATTAAGTATTTGATGTTTAGTTCCCCAACCTATATTATTTGCAGTTTATATTTTAGTTTTTCTTTTAAATAATGGTTATTTCTGTCATTAATGTTCATTTTTTTACCCTTTTGCATTGGCAGTAGGTGAGGGTTGGGTGGGAGGGGGCGCTGGGGTTGGATCTGTTATGTTATTTTGTTTCTGTACGCCTAACGTTCCTTCCAATACAATATTATAGAAAGGAAGCCCACAAAACCAATCACTTTTTTAATGCAAGATTAATGAATATTCAACCACCATCAGAGACTAAACTGCTTGGATTCTTTTGAAAATAGTAGACAGGAGAATTACTCCTTTACTCACATTTGAGGGTTTCTCCAGCGTAGGGGATGTGAAGTTTGAAGCGATCACAGCAGGGACCAGGGGTCAGAGATGTACAGCTGAACATGGGAGTTCATGGAAACAACAAAAGGCATAATCAATGTAACAGTCTGAGAACAGTGAGGATCAGAAAGGTTCATTTAAAGATCATCGTATTTCTGACATTGATGCTGCAAACTTAAAACCGTGTTCTTAACATTGAGAAACCGCACCACTTTCTTTCTTTTATGTCAAACCCTTTTCTATATACTACTCCCTTTTAGAACATAAGCTGCCAGAACTGTCAGCTGGCTGTCATGTACCTCCTGTAGTGCCTTTATATGAGAATAATGTGCAGCTATGCGATGAACTTGTTAATGTGTTCAACTTTACCAAATCACGTCTGACGTTTTAAAAGGATTTAGGTTATGCCCATATACTTTCTCCCACTCAACCTGCATGCACTGTGTGGGGGGTTACATTAGTGTGATTTGTAAAAAAATTATAAATAATAAAATGAAGGCATACTGCTGAGCAGTTTGGTAGCAACAGTAAGATGTATAGAGAACATTCTTCTTTTCATTTTTTTATGCATGTGAATTTAGGAAATCTGAGGAATCCACCTCTGCAGAAAGAAATATATATTTTGTATCTTATCATTTGTATTTATGTCAATGTTTATTTTATTCATTTCTTTTTTCTTTTAACCTGAGGGTTAGGTGGGAGGAGGCAGAGGGAAAAAAATACCAAAATACGGTCAATCATTGGGTTATATTTGTATGTTTGAATGTTCCTTCTGGTAAAATGTTATTGTAAAAATAAAAGCCAACAATAACAACCACTCGTCAAATCTGAGGAATCCGATTCTGGACAAAAATATATGAATAGACAACCATGTGGGTATATTTTTTATTTTATTTTATTTCACTTGTCAGAATGCTCCTACTAGTTTGTCATCAATAGCAACCGCCAATGTTAAAACCAAACTTGATCACCTGTAGTTTTGAAAGGCAAATCATTCATATATATATATATATATATATATATATATATATATATATATATATATATATATATATATATCTAACTACAAATACCAAATTCCACTGAATGATGAGGGCCACAGCCACAACAGTGGTAACAGACTGTAGCAGAGTTTCTGTACATCTTCAACCACCATCCCTGGAAGTGTGATGGGTCAAATAACAAAATAGATTTGTGATGTTGTTGTAGAAAATATGTAGAAGTAAATATCTAGTTATTTCATTTTAAAAAAGGGAAAGGTACAAGGCTGAGTAGACACAAACATGAACACTCACGGAGCATTCTGGTGCGATGATTAAACTGAGGACGCTTTTGGAGCAAAGGAGGAACGATGAAAAGTCAGTGCTCAGCTTCAATCTACAATGTTTAAAATCACAAACCAAGCTGGAGATCTGGGTGTAGTCCCAGAATCAGACCTGCGTTTTAACAGCCACATTAAGACAATTACAATGTCAACCTAGTATCACCTTAAAAATCAAGGATTCAAAACTTGACTTTCCTTCCCCTAAAGAAATCAATGAGACAGCTGCAGTTAATTCGCTGCTGCTCGAGTCACCACTAAGACCAAGGAAGTGGATTACATCAGTCCAGTTCTGACGTCTTCAAAGAGTTGATTTCAAAATACTACTATTGGTTTTCAAGCACTGAATGGTTTAGAGGCAAAATACATGTGTGATCTTCTGTGACAAACCTCTCAGGTTGTTTGGAAAAAAAAAGTTCTGCTTTCTGCCGTCCCCAGAGTCAAAACTTGACATGCAGAAGCAGCGTTCAGTTTTTAAACACAGACTTATGGAACAAACTTCCAGAAGTGGCCGGTCCACTGCAACGCTCACGTTTCTGTTTGCCGCTGCCTTTTATGAAATCCTTTCTGTAACTTTTATTTGCGCATTTCATCCCCGACTTATTCTATTTGAGCTCTTTTATATTCTCTAGAAAATGACTGTCTTTCATTGTGTTGTCTTTTCATAATGTGGTTCATTTGTACGTTTAATGTAAAACGCTTTGAATGTCCTGAAATGTAACATATAAATAAACTTGCCTTGCCTTATGGTAAAATAAATAAATCCAATTCCAGGGCTGAACATGATGTTGCCTTCACAACTACTGGCAAGCCAACAATTACACTTTCAACTGTACAACCCTATTAATAAAGTTTAAATATGTCACTTTGGGATATTGGGCAAAACTGACATGAATCCAGCAATGAATCTTGTGTTTGCAACAATGTATCATCTCGAGTTTGCTACAACCATACTGAACCCCAAAAGCTAAAGATCTCTAACCAATAGCCATTATATTAACCCAATATCATTTGAATGCAGCATCGCTGCACCGCAACAGTTAGGGACACTGAATGGACGCCGCTGTGTTTGTTTCACATGTTGTCACTCGTGGTCCAAAACTGCTCCTCACCCAGTTTTGAGGTCTGTGACACGGAGACAGTTTGTCGAGTCGAGTCCCACGCGGCCATTCCGCACGACGCTGGACAGCAAGGGCCGCAACTCGGGTGAGATCCGGTGCAGTGTCACCTCGGGGGACATGTTGTTCATGTTATCCACTGGTGGTGAGTCTGTGGAGACACAGCAACCGTTCAAGGAAATGCTTTACGGAGTATTTGTACTGATGGTTCAAAGGACACGCGCTCACATGTCATGTAACGTTAACGTTAGGTGACGCGCGGTCGTTTTAAGCTGTCATGTCAGAAGTTTAAACGTTACTGTAAATGCTCGCGAGCTCGGTATCGTTAGCCGCTGTTAGCTTACCGCGGGACAGAGCGTTCAAATGACACACTTTGAAGACGTAGCTTCGTCCGTAAATGAATCTATTCGTTATTGTCCATTTAGATACAACATGCGGTGTGAGTTAGAGTACCTGAAAGAGTTGGAAATCACACAATTTACGCATTAACTCCAATGTTTACTTCATGCTCTCAGAATTTCCGCTACATGTTGTTTGGGTCCTTTTGATAGCCCCGCACTTAGCCGTCTTCAATAATGCCTGTTGACACGGCGAGGGTTTTCTCTCTCTTCACTCATTTTCCCGTTATATAGAACTCATAAATCATGTTTTTTGTTACATCATTAAACATAAACAATGATAAGCAACAATAAATACGCATTGTATTGATTTAGTGACAACAATGGATCTGGCAACAGCTGTAGATTTAGGCAGCTGTCATATTGCACTTTGACCGCCACTTGTCTGCTGGGTGTTGAGTTTTAACTGGTTATAACTCTGCAAGAACACATGTGAATGCAAGGTAATTATTGTGTCGCATTTCTCAACACTTTAGCGTTTTACTTTTCGTTCGTCCTAGGCGGGTGTTATACTTTTTTTTCTGGCGATCTATTCCACAGAGTTCCTTCATCTCCACAGTTGGAAATAATGTTTCACACGTAACGTTAACTAAATTAGTTGCTTCAAGTTATCTTATATACTTGATTTGTATTGTGAAGTTTATCTGACAGCTATACTTAGATTCTGGCGAAATAAGGATTTGTTGCCAATAATAATACTACAAATTTGATCTCGGCTTTACCTGTAGTAATTCTGTACGTGTATGCTTTTATACATATTTACAAATATTGACTCATAAATAGGTAAACGTTACCTTTTAATGCATTACCTTTTCCATAAATCCTGTGTTTCTATTTTTATATTCCCCTCACTTGTACTTATACAGAAAGGTAAATTGATTAAACCAAAAGTAAACCACTTAGAATTGTATGTGTAAGACTACCAAAATCCTTCCAAATGCCCAACTATATTACAGACATGCGGAGTCGGTGTCTGTTTGGTATTTATGTTCTTGTATGTGTCATTAGCCTATCAACCCCCCCCCCCCCCCCCCCCCCCCCCGAAATGCGAGATGAGTACAAAGTCATGGAATTATATCAATGTTGTATCAATACGTGCAGCAAGACCAGTGGTGTTTCCACAGGAGAACAATGGGGCTGATTCACAACTGGGAAATTCCACCGTCATGGGGGTGATTCAGAATAAGTAAGAATACCCCCGGATGATTAAGTATCCATTGGAAACAGCAGCCTTAAACTATGTAAAGCTGGTTGTTATCCAACCATTACCGGTATACAGTAATATACAGTTGTCTTTTGAGTATTCTGAAATGGTAAGGAGAATAAGACAATGTCAATAAAAGATCCTTTTAGAAACTAAGTGTGTGTGTGTTTGGGTGGACTGAGTGTAAAATGAGTATTTCTGTGATTATAGCCATTATCTAAACTCCATCTACTTCTTTTTTTTTTTTTAAACCATATAATTGTAATAACAATCATTATCTAGCCCTACCAGACATAGGCAAAATATGTAATCTTACGTGTTCTTTCAAAAAAAAAGAAATGGGTCCCACAACATTTTTCTTGTGGATTTCTCTCATGAATGACTCTAAACTCTAAATTATTTTAATCCACTGTGTTCAGTGTTCAATTCTGCAGTCAGACATAATCGTTTAAATGTGTGCGTCAACTCTTTAATCATCTCCTAATTCGTGCATTCGTCATCATTAAGATCTGTTTTCTACAAACAAGTATTCAGGTTGGTCTTCATCGTGAATCCACCCTCAAATTCAACAAGACAGGGAGAATTTAGGTTGGACAATGCAGATCCCATAATATTCTCCTGCAGTGGAGACGCCGAGGGTTTTCTGGGCGAGCTTTTCATGCATATGGAGGGGAAGACAATATGTGGGAAGAGAGAATTGAGCCATCCTGCAGCCAGCGGCCAGGCTTTCCAAGTCCTCCACTGCATCGGCAGAGATTTGAGGAGATTAACACGCTAGCATTAGCTGCGATACAAGCCGAGGATTGAATTAATTATAGACTTTTGCTGGACCGCGGTGCATTCGCGTGGTGTAACATTGAAATGCTCCCCCCCCACCCCCCCACCCCCCAATAAGATTGGAACCCGTCCAACTAAGCCAGCGATGAATGCTCTATTTATACCTTCTTCCTTGTTTCAGTCAAGCTCATGCTAATGTGGGAGATAAATTATATCAAGCGATTTTTAGTTTGAAGGCTGTTATATATATATATATATATATATATATATATATATATATTGCCTGATATGCCCCGAGGAGGCCGCTATGCTTTAGGTTTTACTGTAAAAAAAAAAAGAAAAAAACTGGACGGAGGTTGAGAAATTCAAGAATCTCCCAAATCGTCAGAGCGTAATTTGCAAGAATAATGTTCTAGGAATGTGTCAAGGAATGAGTGTTGTTGCCGCAGAAATAACACAGATTTGTCTCAATCAGATCATGACGGAAGAGGCTCTTGATGTGATGGTGGTTGGCTCCTGTATGACTGACTTGGTGAGGTGAGTGACTTCTGTCCTCTAACACACGAGTAGTGACTGTAAATCAGCCCAATGTTTCAGGAGAAGGCCGAGCACAGAATCGCCAGCTAAATCCGGGTTCAGGAAACTCCTCTGCTTCCTCAGGTGGGCCCAACAGGAAACAGGACATTGGGCAAATGTTCATAATCATATGAGGACATGGATTTAAAAAGAAATGTCTTTGGATCAGGACCCAGGTGGCTTTGCTTCATATATAGATAAGGTTTACAACATTAATTTGCATGAAATATTGAAACAAATTCATTACATGCCTAATCACCTGCTTATACATGTGAAAACACTTTTTTTTAGCATTGGCACTAGTATTTAAAAAAACAGCTAGTGGGCTTTCTATCTGCATTTGAACTCAGTGGTTCCCACCCTGGGGTTTAGGACCCCCCAACACGTCCCAAGATAAATATGAAGAGCCACAAGATGTTTGTTTCACACACTTGTATTTACTTCTTCTGACTGTCTGACTCCAATTGATGTTTTTCTTGTGAAATACTGGACACGTTCACGTCTCTGAGCCACTAAAAATCCAACACATGTCTCTTTAGTGAGACTAAATCACTAATCATGTCCACACAAAGAGCATAATATGTGATGAGATGTCACACAAGTAAGCACATTTGGCGAAGCGGAGCGCATGTCGCTGTAGTGAGAGTGATACTCTGGAAATCATTTTATTTGTTTAAAACCAAAAACCAAAGAGCGAAAGTGTAGCGTGAGCTACAATCATTAGCAAGCCAACTAGCATGCTACTGTGACCTGCAATACATATGCAAGCGCATACTTATTTATTCACACGAGTCAGCAGGCGACAATTAAAAGTTGCTAATGTTAGCTTAACGCGCTAACTAGCTACAGCTAAAAACAATCTGTCAGCGACAGTCGCCATTTCAGACGGCAAACATTGTTGTTTGTCAAATAAGTGGCTTCATAAGTAAAAGAGTCACAAAGTTGTGTTTGACATAGAGCTTAATTTCTGCAATAATCCAAAATCCAGTGGAAAAAATCAAATAATATTTTTGTCGGGGGAACTAGTGTGATGCTAACTTCCATGTTGGCCTACAAATAAAAGTAATCTCTGCGACATTCTCTTATGTCTAGATTAAACTCGACAGGCGTAGCAACCATAACAGAACGGTCAATTGTCTTTTGCTTAAAACACGTTTCCCTTTTTTACTATTATTTACCACCATTTTCCATCAGGTATTTTATTTTAAAATGCAAAGCTTGTGGAAAATAGGGCTCTAGGGTATTTTCCATTATGGCTTGAAATGGACTGCATAGAATAGAGGAAGTGGTCTAAACTTAGATAATGCCACTGGCCGCCTTTTCAAAACTTGTCCTAAATGCCCAAAATGTTATAGGAAACATCCCTCGTCTAAAAGCGTGTGTGGTCCAACAGCTTTCAGGCCATTAGGCAATAATAGGGAGCAGACTTCTGGTGTAAATATGAAGAATATAGATGCACTGTTCCAGCAGGTCATCGTGACTGTTGCAACACTAAATACTAAAATCATTGTTTAAATGATTGATGGATGACTTAGGTGTGAACCATCCCATAGCAAATCTGACTCCGGTTTTAAAAGCCTCAAATTGTGCGGACGATCTGGTATAACTGCTGCTTACGAAAATGTCAGAGTTGCATCACCCTCATACGTGGTGAGATTAGTCCAGCCAAGTAGGATCCATTCCCACAAATCATTAGTCATCAGCTGCAGCACAATGGGTTCGTTGAAAAACAATTTGTCACCCTCATTTACCATAAACTTTGTGAGGAATGACACAATCTCGATGGATGCGCTCAGCAAAACACGGTGCAATGTCATGTCTTCGCGGGGCCCCGCTCCACCGACACTTCTTCCTGTCAGAGCCCCTGAAGCGTGCCGCTTGAGCTTATGCGACAGTTGTGTCATACATCTTGTATTATATGTATTTTTTTTGTAAAAATATAACTGACAACCGGCTGCCAGCAAATGGAGATCTGAATGAGCAACTGCACAATATGTGCCGACAGGAGAAACAATTTGTGTGCCTTCGCTCTAACTCCAGTTGTCACATCTTAACTTATCAAAAACATATACCTTCCCCTACTGTTTTTTGGGGTGGGTGGGTGGGGGTATTTGATTTGTTGCTCATCAGCAATTCAACCAGTGACTTTCTGCTTTTGAAGGGCAGGCGTTGCCAATTAAGATCCTAATGAGCTAGCGGGAAATGTTCTGCATGTGTGTGTGTGTGTGTGTGTGGGAATGGGGCTTTTTGGATGGGGGTCAGAATGCGGATAGGGGCGGGTAGTTGCAATACTTTCGCAGCCCTTCAAAGTGACATGCATGGCTTTGAAGTTAGAAATCCAGTTGTCCAGCCAGTGTTTGGGCGGCAGCACAATTGATTGGCAGACAGCGGATGTACATGAACACAAAAAACACACATCTCACACTCTCGTCTCTCTCTCCGCTTCCGTGACAAACACACAAGTGTAACTCAGATACATGTATTAGTGAGGCTGTAGAGCATACCTACTGCAGTGAAACGGTTGTGTCTACCTACTGTCCGTGGTGCACAAAGAGCAGGAGTGGCATGAGCCTTTTAGACTTTTAACCCATTGTCAAAGCCATACAGTGCCCCCTGCTGCCTCAGTTCACTGAGTGGAGACACTTAAAGTAAAGTAAAGAGCAGTGAACCTGAATCTCAAGCCCGGACTCACAGATGTGGGCCCCAACTGTGGGTGGTGTCATTAACGACTAGTTGATTAATCCATTTGTCCACTGACAGAAAATTAATCTGCAACCATTTTGATAACCAATGGATTTTCAAGTGAAAATGGATCGCTTCCAGCTTTTCAAATGTGACTTTTTTTCTCCCCCCTCACACGGCATTTTCAACTCATGATGGGACAATGTTTCTGAAGGCCATAAGCTGTGTCAGAGATCTGTGTGCCAACCTTTTCATGTAAGCTGGGAAAGTCTCCACGAGCGCCGACCAATTCAGACACAAAAACAGGTTGACAAGTGGCTTGTTATATCCACGGGTATAGGCCGTTCCTGACCGCCGAGTGCATAATAGCAACGTGCACGTGTCTCCAAACAAACGGTTGGACCACGCAAAACAAAAAAAAAACGCCCACGTTGTGCTTCCGACACGCCGCCTCTTGTTAGAAAAAACGTCTCACCGTGACCATGTAAGGTATGCTTTCTTTGCTCGACCTGTTCTTTGTTAAGTCCCTTTTACCTTGTCCTGATTCGCTCGAGCCTCTGCCAGAGGGGACCTTCACGCACAAGGAAAATTACTACTAGTGATGCATATGGGTTTGAAAAGCTTCTCGTTTGAGGCACAATCTGAGTTGAAGGTTACCAACTTGAATTAAAATGGCCTCTGTGTTTAGAACGGCCATTTAGTACCCGTGCTTATCATTCAGTGAAAGTAGCTGGAGCTCACGCTGTGTCTTCGGAGGTTGTGTGTTTGGCACTGGAAAGACGAGCTCTAGTAGAAAACAGCATTTAAACTTTTGTTTTTTGTCCACTTGCCTCCCTGTTGCTCGCCAAAAGCTGAGGAATGGCTCTAACAGAGACGGAGGAGAGGGAAACGAGAGCCGGCCTCAGAGCAAACACTCCACGTCATCGAAACACCTGCTTCGCTTGCCTTTTGGGTTCCATGGGAGAAAACGCACCGAGGTTGCACTTTAGCACATAGCTGCCCCGTTTGTTTGGCGCACTCACCACAGACAACAATAGCCGAGTGTCTCTCCGGGCATGAGGAGGCGTGGGTGGGTTTATTTAAGAATTTGGAAATCTGTTTATTTTACCTGTCAGTTATCCGGCTTTAGGTGGCTCTCGGACAAATGTTATGTTGACAGTGTTTTTTTTTTGTTGTATGATCTCCAAAGGTTGTGCTCTTTCTGTGTCACAACTGTAGGAATATCTCAATAATAGTCATAAACAAATAGCAAATCATTTTCCTGGGCACTTTTATAAAAAAAGAAAAGGGTAGAAAACTGATTTGTGACATCTGTATGATGGACACAGACAAACACCAATGTCTATAACTCATTGAAACGTGCTTATGATGCATTATAATCTGCTTAAACTATACGCACTAATGCATATAAAATGATGCTTTAAATAATAATAAATGCTTCATAACAATAATCTTAACACATTATAAAGTATTTTACAAAGTCAACAATGTCATACCATAATACTTCCTAATAGCTCTACATCTTCCTTCGCAAACTAAAAACACATCTTTTTCGACTATACCTTGAATAGGGAAGGTAGCGCCGTAGTAGCACTCTAGTATCACTTAAATGTCACTTACCGATAGCACTTTGTTGTTTAGCACTTTAGTAGCACTTAAATGTCTCTTACTGATAGCACTTTGTAGTTTAACTTTATTGAAGAAATTGTACTTTCTTGTTGTTCCGAGTTTGGACTCATGGTTTAATGCACTTATTGTAAGTCGCTTTGGATAAAAGCGTCAGCTAAATGACATGTAATGTAATAGCTCATCACTACAATGATCAGTGTATTATAATTCCAATAGTTGCAATGCGTCATATTTTTTACAATGCATTATGAGGTGATTATAAGTTACTCTAAGTGATCATTGTTTGCATTAAATAAATTACAAATGCAACACATATGTTGTTGTGTGATTTGTGATATGTTTTTCACTTTTCTTAAAGTAAACAGTGACCACTTAGCGTAACTTATAATCACATTTTAATGCATAATAGTAGTGAAGAATGCATTATTTTTTATTATTATTAAAATGTATTACAACTATGGAAATTACAAGACACTATGATGCTTGCTAAAAGAAATGTCAGTGAGTTAAGAAGTATTATGATACCTTTATGTTGCTAATTGTTTGAAATAATTATTAAAAGTTATGAGTGAGAAAGAGTTAGAAAGTCGAACCAAAGCTTCTTACATGACAATTCTATCCTATCTGTCAATTTAGCAGCATTATGCACTCCACTGAAGAAATAAGTAAAGACAAGCAGAGGAACTGGAAACTGGATTGAGTACAAGATTCCACCATGCATGGTTGTCATTGTCCTCTGAAGCTAGGCTGACACGGGGGGAAGCGGCCAGCTAGGCTCCGTCCAAAGGTAACACAATCTGCTCATCAGCACCTCACAAAACATGGTATCTTGTGGTTTTACAGGTGGTTATTGGACATTTCTTGTCCAGGCGTCCTGGAGTTTGGATTAAACAAACAAGATACAATCTGAGCTTTCAAGGTGCTGATAGTTATATTTTGTTACTTTTGGACAGAGCCAGGCAAGCTGCTTTCCAATCTTCATGCTAAGCTAAGCTAGCCAGCGACCGACCGGCAGCCATATTTACCAAAAAGATGGAACATGGGTATCAAACTCGCTTTTTTTCGTCTTAGATGTTTTATGAAGAATTTATTCATTTTGTATTATCTTTTTGTGTCTTGTCTTAGGTTCTTATTACATATTGTAGTTTTGTGTGATGCGTGTTTAGTTTACCTCTTACCAATGACCTAACTATTATAACAGTCTTTCCCCCAACAGCCTCTTAACATTTAAAAACAAATGTACGGATTGGAAAACACAAGTATGCCGTTCCTACCTCTTCTACATATTCAAGTAGATTTGGTAAAGTGTGTGTGTGGAAGAGGTGCCTGCCCGTGCGTATTTACATGTGTCCGACCTTTGTTTCGTTTGCTTCTCACCACATTTCAGTCTCGCTGACCCCACATCCTGTTGTAGCCTTGGGCATTTTAGTGTTTTCACACGCCGGTGCAAAAACAGCAGCATTTATAGCAACCTCCGGTGTTTGCCGCCAGCGTCTCAGTTACTGGAAATCTGGGATTGAGTATGTTTACTGTAATAGCACACCTGCCACAAACACACACACACACACACACACACACACACACACAGACACACACAGTGAAAAAAAGAGCAACAACAGGGTAAAAAAACAAGTTTATGACAACATTTTGCAATCTGCAAACCCTTGCAGCGCTGGCCCGGGGCCAGACCACAGCATCCTGACGTACAGTATGAAGCCGTCTGTTGTCTCTCACCCATGTTACTCACCACCCACTCTGGCTCCGTGATTGGAGAAATCGGGCGGACAGGGCACCCACCTGTGGCGCATCAACCTCGAGGGGAAGGGGCGGGACCTTAACCCAACCCCGATGAGTCAGGCATTAGTGGTGCGGCCAGTGTCAAGCTGAGACATCTATGGGTTTTGGCTGCTTGCATCATTTGCAAATTTGGAGACACTTCAAATCTGACTGAATGTCTACTGTAGGTAGAATATCGAGAGTGCTTTTTGATGCACTCTCGATGATGAGGCAATTGCAAACGTTCAGTCTGGGAGGGAGGTCCTGTGCTCCATTCATTTCAGCAATGATTGCATTTGGTTGACCTTCACAAGAGCAAAAGATATAATCCTCAGCAGACACCAATGAAACATAAGCATAACCAGGAAGGGGTTTGGGCCTGAAGGGTTATCTTCACATCTTGGCACCTCCCTTTACTCCTTGTTTCCTCAGCCTGGTGAATAAAGTTTGACGGATGTATTTTCAAAACTTTTATCTGCAGAGTGAAGAGACTGGGGATGAAAAGTGAAATTAAATAAAAATTCCAAGCGTGGCATTTCTTTGGAGAGGCATCCAAAGTTCTCTTGAATGTGAACGTGTACTTGTGCCTGTTTAATTTCACCCCTCAGCCAGGCACCAAGGCTACCCAAAGCTGGAGAAACCATCCATGGTCACAAGTTCTTCATTGGCTTCGGAGGCAAAGGGGCCAACCAGTGCATTCAGGCGGCAAGACTGGGGGCCAAAACCGCCATGGTCTGCAAGGTAGGACACTGGATCCAAGTTGGAAGCTGGCGTGCCGTAGAGTCATTGTTACAGTGCACCTTGGATCGGATCCGAGCATGAATGTGTGCATTTCAGTTAAAAAAAGGAGCTCTTTTGTTGGCCCAACCTTTGGCACACCTACGCCTTACTCAGTACAAATAATCAGCCATCAGCTACCACAGTCAACCACCTAGTTAACAACTCCCAAAAACACTTCAGTCATTTCACCACATCAACTCTCCATGCCTCATTTTCTCTTGATCAATACTATACCGCATGCATACGCCCACCCACGCTTGCACGCCTTCAAACAGGCCTATTCCCATACCATACAACCCCGAGTCTCCAATCAGTAGGCTCAGCGTGGCCTTTCAACCTGAGCACTAAAGCACCGAAGCCCCACCTCTGTCAGAACAAAGAGGCCCGATCGATAACAACCCAGTGCGGGAGGAGCTCTCCGGGCATGGGGAGAACCCAAAAATAGACACCCGGGCTTGTCAAAAAACATCCAAGACGGAGGGCCACTCTTCAAAGAGAATGGGGCCAAGCAGCCAATACTAGCCCAACCCATTATCGCAGGCAGCTAGAAGTGCCCGTGTTTTGGCACGTTTTTTGGAGAGCGTGGGTTCGAAGTAGACGCCTCGGGGCAAGGTGGGGACCCCTTCCGCAACCCAAAGTAGCTACAGATGTGGACATCCCTATGCGGATCAGGGGAAGAGGGGAAGGAGGGAAAGGAAACGAAAGCGAGGTGGGCTTGAAGAGGCGTGAAGGCGGGGTTATCGTGTCTTCAAGGCTTGGCGCAGCTGGTCGTGTGTGTTTGCGCGTGTGTGCGTTTGTTGACTTTGTGTGTTGGTGTTTGCACATTTTCGGCGGCGGCACCATGCCAGTATGCTGGCAGGGTGCACGAACATCCAACCCAACTGAGGTTTGACTATACCACTTTTCAAAAAGTTGCCGCTAACCAAGTCTGACCCCGCTTGACACTCTCTTTGGAGTAATCGTTTTGCCTTCAATCTTTCCTAGGTTGGTAAAGACTTCTTTGGAGACAATTACATTCAGAATTTCAAAGACAATGGCGTACACACAGGTACAGTTGTTGTTTTTTGGTTGCCATTTCCATGCTGAATGGCAAAAAGTTCACATACAGAGCAATGATTTTATTTTTTTCGTCTATATTTTGTCATTTCTTTTAGTTACTCAAGGCTGGAAAGTTTCTCTATTGTTATGGCCAATGGCAAAACATGGATTTGTTAAAAAATGTTTCAATGTTACAATTTTATTGTGCACAATTCGGACTCCAAACGTCTGCGGCCTGTCCCTTCATAGCCAAGAAACCATGACATGAGCCAAATGCACACCAAGCAATTAGTAGCGGGTAGTTACAATAGTGACATTTTGTTCTTCAGAGGTGTGTTCAATGAAAGACAAGTAACAGGTGCTTTTCGTCTTCTCTCCCCGTCTCAGACTTTGTAGGCCGGACCTCTGACGCAGCCACAGGAGCTGCCTCCATCGTTGTCAACGATGCAGGTAAATGCTTTTGCCGCAAGGCTCCGTCAGATCCTGAAAGCTCTTCTGTGTTGTAGAAATGGGCAGCACAACCAAGGGTGCATGTGTGCTAGTGGCGCACTCTTTCTCACTACTGCACACACACACACACACATACACATGTACGCCCATGCGTTGACTCACCGCTGTTCAAGTGACTATAATCACCGGATACACACACACATACACACACACACACACACAAATACTTAAGTGTACCAAACCACACTGAGTATCCACAGGTTCCAATGTGCAACAATCCAAGGCTTTTCACGTTGGAGAGCAATTTCTGTCATGTAGCTGTCAGGTGAAGTAAAACTTCCACAACGTGTGGACCCACTTTTGCATCTGGATCCCGTTTTCTACCATTTAACATCCTCACACGTCATTAAGCAGCTACGTGTTTTAATTCAGTGTTTTGAAAGAGGACAGAGGTCTAACTGGAAGTGCTTAATTGAGAGATTACAATTAGGAAATAATCAGCCATAAAAGAACGTGCACATGCCATTTTGGATTAGTGTGAAAAGGTCAGTTAATTAAAACGTGTTAAGCTATTTCCTGAGGTGACCAAAGAAAAGCCCAAGAAGAAAACCAAACCAATGGATATGAAAACATTCAGCTTCATGTGTATACAAGGGGGTTTATTTGATTTTCTACATATTGAGTATATGCTTAGTTTGGCATTACAGCTTCGATGGAAGCTTGACTTTTGACTTCCTGTTTGACACGGTGGGCAGGCGAAAACGCCATCGTGATCGTGGCCGGCGCCAACATGC